>NC_079217.1:6277226-6369726 GCF_029633865.1 Lampris incognitus
CCTCCACTCCCACATATTAGGGCCAATTAGGGTCCTTCGTGGCAGTTTTATGCATCTCAGGATGCTAACGTGTAGCATCATTTTGTAACGGTGAAATGATCTTGTGTGTTTGCAGGCAAGTTATTTATCTTGCGGACAAATATGCCGTAATGGCCATCTTTGTTACACATACGTTGCCGGCGTCGCTGCTGTCGGGAGAGCTCGTGTTGCCCGGGCCGTTGTGCTCTGCAGCTTCCTGTTCCAGGGGTTGATTGACATGGCTGTGAAAGAATCCCACTCCTTAATTGGCAGTAATTGGATGTTTCAGCCTCCCTCTGCCACTGTTTACACATGTTGTGTTTAATTTCAGATTCGCGGCTTCAAATGATCCCCCACTGTCGCACTTATCTGGGAGAGCAGCCGTAATTACTGTGATTTTGTTGTGTGTTCAAGTGTCAGGTTAATGCGGGGAATTAGGAGTGGCTTTCAGTACCCTTTGTATAAGATGGTGAGTTTTTGTAATGCGGCGCAGAGTGCAGATGGGTGGCAGCAAATTAAGGGGAGGGGGTGGTGCAGGTGATGGTCTGTTGCCTGTTAACTCAAACTAGGTGTATGTAGGTTAGGCCGAAGGTTGTTTTTTACTTTACTACTTTATTAATCCCCGTGGGCAGGGGCGGCTGGCCGGTACAGGGCGCCAGGGCGCCGCCCCCTTCAAACGTCAAGAGATGAAAATCTGCTTAAACGTGTTGAATATAATTTAGTTGTGGAATGCAAATAATGATGAAATAAAAGTGTTTTCAGTCCGTGAGCGCCTATCAGCAGCCGTTAAGTATTGGTTCAAATGGTGTTTGGTTGGTTTCTGTCTGAATACATATACTTCCTGTCTGAATACATATACTTCCTGTCTGAATACATATACTTCCTGGGTGAGGGGCTCCGGCCAAACCATACCTCATGTAAACCCTCAAACTTGTGGCGAGCAGGTGACCTGAGGCTGCTGTCTGATTGGTTGCTTCGGGTTCTCCAGGGGGCGCAGTTCTGTGCTGCCCCAGACACGCCCACTTTTATTGGCAGCGAATTGGTATTGTTTTAATATTTTTTGATCTAATGTGACTGGACAATTCTCGTGGCTGTCAATCGTGTTCACACCCACCACCACGCCTCGTCTCGCCTGTCAATCATCCACCGTCTATGAACCCTGATAAAATCTACAGGCTACATTGTCCTTCTTAACAATTCTGTGAGTGTGGGGGCATTAAAGCAGCTGTCAGGTGTGCTGCACCGAGGTAAATTGCCCCCCCCCCCAAAAAATGTTTAGCAGCAGCCGCCACTGCCCGTGGGGATATTCTTTTTCTGCATTTAACCCATCCTAGCTGTGTAGCTACAAGCAGTGGGCAGCCGCCGTGCAGCGCCCCGGGACCAACTCCAGTTCTTCTATCCACTGCCTTGCTCAGGGGCACAGGCAGGAGTATTAACCCTAACACGCATGTCTTTTTGATGGTGGGGGAAACCGGAGCACCCGGAGGAAACCCACCGCAGACACGGGGAGAACAGCAAACTCCACACAGAAAGGACCTGGGGCAGCCTGGGGTTCGAACCCAAGACTTTCTTGCTGTGAGGCAGCAGTGCAGTGCGAACCACTGGGCCACCATGCTGCAAAAAAAAAGCATAGGACTCTATGATGTGTGTGTGTGTGTGTGTGTGTGTGTGTGTGTGTGTGTGTGTGTGTGTGTGTGTGTGTGCGTGTGTGTGTGTGTGCGTGTGCATGTGCATGGATGATAACTATTCAGAAGCAGTAGGAAAAAATGACCAGTCCTCCCTCACAATTACTTCTTCTACCCCTTCTAATAACGTTCGCTCAATTTTCTCTTATCTTTGTGTTTGTGCACAGGCGTCAACCTGCGGGCATGCTCGCTCCGCAGCAAGCTATGCTAATGCACAGGTGTCCCTCGTCCTCCGACACGAGCGTCCTCCCCTACCTGCTGCCTAAACGGATGGTTTCCCCGGGTCCCTGCGCTCCCGTGATTAGCGGGACTCTCTCCGTGTCCTTTTGGTCGCTGGCAGGTGAGAACAAGCCTAAAGGGGTAGCGGGGCTGTGTTGTGTCCCAGATGTGGACGAGCACCTGTCCCCCACGCCCGAGGCCTCCTGTTTTTTGTTTTTTTTTAACCGACTCCAATTATTTTCCCTTAATGAGCTCCCGCAGTGCCGGACGAGCTTCCCCATCATCATTACAGGAGGGACAGCCGTTGCAGCACCGGGACTGACTGGCAGCTTCCACAAACCGGTTCCCCATCACCGGCTGCAGGTAACACTCGCTGGCAGCTGCCAGAGCCCGGATCCCAGCGTGCACACACACACACACACACACACACACACACACACACACACACACACACACACACACACACATTTGATTCACTGTTTAGAACTTATTCCAGAGGTCAGTGTGATAAGCCACTGCAGGCCTGCACCAGTCTCATGCTATTAGAGGTGGACACGGCGTCCCCGATGCCGGCCTGCCGTCCGGCTGCTAGTTACATTAGCGCAGCCGCGCCAGTTCCCTCCAGCTCTCCAAGGCCTGCAGTTTCAAACTCTTCCAAGTGCGTCACGTCCCCGTGGTTTGTCACTCGGACGATTAGCATCACTTGCGTGGCTTCACAGTAGCTTTCACGTTGCATTACACAGTATAGTGCCGAGAGGCGCCGCGGCGGAACAAAAAAGAAGAAGAAGTCTGAAAAACAGCCATTACGCCGCAGCCACGTTGTACGTACACTTACATCTTATTAAATACCGACACTCATCCTGAATGATCATAGATCCCCGTTTCCTCTGACCCCGTTTCCACGCCGTCCTCTACGCAACGCCTGCCTTTTTCTCTTATTGATCACTGCGCCAGCCGAGTTCGCACCGTGCTGCCTCTGACACCTTCTCGCCTGGGATACGTCGATTTTCAAATTGAACTGATTGCGCCAAATGTAAAAGCAAAATATTGCAGCCGTACAGAATGGATCCCCCGCTCAGCGAACGCACAGCTAGTGCCTATAAATCACAGAAGCCTTAAATTCCTTTATACTCCCCCCACCCACCCACCCACCTCACCCACCCCCACCCCTGGTTTTCTCATCGCCAGTGCTCAGAAACAGTCTCTTTCCTCACAGTAGTATTTCAACCCATCTGCAGCTCTTCCCCCCTCGTCAGCGAGTCCTCCACACTCCTGTTACAGGCTGGTGCCGTCAGGTCGTATGTGAGCAGCCAGCTGGGTGGGACCCGGAGCAGGGAGTGTGGGGTGGAGATGGTGCAGGGAGTGTGGGGTGGAGTGGAGATGGAGCAAGGAGTGCGGGGTGGAGATGGTGCAGGGAGTGTGGGGTGGAGATGGAGCAGGGAGTGTGGGGTGGAGATGGAGCAGGGAGTGCGGGGTGGAGATGGTGCAGGGAGTGTGGGGTGGAGTGGAGATGGAGCAGGGAGTGTGGGGTGGAGTGGAGATGGAGCAGGGAGTGTGGGGTGGAGATGGAGCAGGGAGTGTGGGGTGGAGTGGAGATGGAGCAGGGAGTGCGGGGTGGAGATGGAGCAGGGAGTGCGGGGTGGAGATGGAGCAGGGAGTGCGGGGTGGAGTGGAGATGGCGCAGGGAGTGCGGGGTGGAGATGGAGCAGGGAGTGCAGGGTGGAGATGGAGCAGGGAGTGCGGGGTGGAGATGGAGTAGGGAGTGCGGGGTGGAGATGGTGCAGGGAGTGCGGGGTGGAGATGGTGCAGGGAGTGTGGGGTGGAGTGGAGATGGAGCAGGGAGTGTGGGGTGGAGTGGAGATGGAGCAGGGAGTGCGGGGTGGAGATGGAGCAGGGAGTGTGGGGTGGAGATGGGCGGATTGATTTGCTGTGCCACTAGGCAGATGTTTGCCACAGAATGCCTGATGGCATAAGGGCGCGTTCCCGTCTCCTGCAATAAACAAGGAGGCGCCCCATCTAACACAACAACTTCCTGGTGGTGTCAGCAGTCTGCTCGCGAGGTGTGTGTGTGTGTGAGTGTGTGTGTGTGTGTGTGTGTGAGTGTGCGTGCATGTGTGTTTTAGTGAGAGCAGTGTTGGGTGGGTAGTGTAGGTGTTTGTGCAAGTAAGCTTGCTCGCATGCAAAAGCTATAACACAGTCAGGAGTACTTTCCTCTGACCCAGAAAAAGGAGGAGGAGGTGGAGGAGGAGGAGGAGGAGGATTTGGAGTGCTCCTCAGGTCCTTATTTTGGGAAAATAAAAAATGTTGTGCCTTTCCTGCCAGTTAAACGACACCAGAAACAACCTGCTGTGCTTCCTGCTAATGAGGAGCACAGAATGATGTAAACAGTGAATGTTTAGAAACGCTTCCTCTCGCGCTTGATGTAGTTGTCTTAATGTAGTCTTAATGTAGTTGTCTTAATGTAGCTGTCTTAATGTAGCTGTCTTAATGTAGTTGTCTCAGCATTTTATGTCACATTAATTCCGTACCCTTAAAAGCAACTGTTATCTTGGCCATTTGCTTTGATTTAATTTAGAATACCTGCTGATGCTGCTGATGCTACTGTGTATCATTACCATCAGTACTGATACACAGTAGTACTGATGCTGCTGATGCTACTGTGTATCATTACCATCAGTACTGATACACAGTAGTACTGATGCTGCTGATGCTACTGTGTATCATTACCATCAGTACTGATACACAGTAGTACTGATGCTACTGATGCTGCTGATGCTACTGTGTATCATTACCATCAGTACTGATACACAGTAGTACTGATGCTGCTGATGCTACTGTGTATCATTACCATCAGTACTGATACAAAGTAGTACTGATGCTACTGATGCTACTGTGTATCATTACCATCAGTACTGATACACAGTGGTACTGATGCTGCTGATGCTACTGTGTATCATTACCATCAGTACTGATGCACAGTAGTACTGATGCTACTGATGCTACTGTGTATCATTACCATCAGTACTGATACAAAGTAGTACTGATGCTACTGATGCTACTGTGTATCATTACCATCAGTACTGATGCACAGTAGTACTGATGCTGCTGATGCTACTGTGTATCATTACCATCAGTACTGATACACAGTAGTACTGATGCTACTGATGCTACTGTGTATCATTACCATCAGTACTGATACACAGTAATACTGATGCTGCTGTGTATCATTACCATTAGTACTGATACACAGTAGTACTGATGCTGCTGTGTATCATTACCATCAGTACTGATACACAGTAGTACTGATGCTACTGATGCTACTGTGTATCATTACCCTCAGTACTGATACACAGTAGTACTGATGCTGCTGTGTATCATTACCATCAGTACTGATACACAGTAGTACTGATGCTACTGTGTATCATTACCATCAGTACTGATGCACAGTAGTACTGATGCTACTGATGCTGCTGGTGCTGCTGATGCTGCTGGTGCTGCTGGTGCTACTGATGCTGCTGGTGCTGCTGGTGCTACTATGTATCTTCTAACTGGTTCATCAACAGGGAAGTCATTGCTACTTTACAGCCTGGGTAATGGTGAGGGGTAATGGTGAGGGGTAATGGTGAGGGGTAATGGGGCATTATTTTTATATGTAATGCAAACTGAGGTTTCTCTGGTGAGGACACAGTATGAAGTAGAGTTGGAGAGATTTATTTATTTTTCGTTTTTCCGTTTTCTGTTCTGTGCTCCAGTCGTGTATTTCACAAAACACACAGGAACACAAACACGCCTGTGGCCCACAAACAAGGCTGCACACACACACACACACACACACACACATGCGCCGCACGTGCACATGGACACAAACACAGAGGAAGTGAATGGACACGGAGAGGCCTTTCCTTCTCTCTTTGTTGTAATGGATGCCGTCGCGGTCGCCTCCTACCACCCTCAGAGGGCAGAGTCGGGGACTGAGAGAAGTCCGAATCACCACGAGGCCCCAACATGAAGCACCTGGGCCCATCACGTGTGTGTGTGAAACCATGGCGATGCAGGCAGCATCACTTCGAAGGTGAAGAGCGGAGTGACCTTGATAGCCAGGCTCCATCCAAGTGGGCGGAATATGAAGACTGACAGCAGTGTAATGAACTCTTCGGGACTATTCGGTGTCATTCTTGCCGTCGTCGGGTGGCCGCTCGGAAGGGATTTCATTTCAAAATTGCCCAGCGAAACTGCACAATCTCCTCCTCGTCTCCCGACTCGCCCCGTATAAGCTACGTAAGACCCAATGCAGGGGAATAATTTATCTTTTTTGGAAATGACATCAGTGATGCAACATGATTTCTTCGGTTAGATACAGGTGGAGGACTTGTTAGGGATCATCGTGCAGCGAACTACTTGCCGGCAGTAACGACAACAGGAGTGTGGTGGTATAATTGCACAGAGGGTCATTTTCTCTGCCCACAGACATGCTCATTTTCAGTGTCTCTGTTTTTTCCCAGACCAACCATTTGCCAGCCACCTAACTTTTCTCAAGCCCGGATCCTCATTCAGTGTTTCTTGATAATAACCGTCCGCCCCCGCACCCCCCCCCCCCACATCACCTTCAGCCGCCTGCCCACACGCACACTTCCGCTGCCACCCCTGAACACAACGCACAACTGCAAACACTTCAGCAAGACTAGACTGTGCAGGAAAGTGGTGGTGGTGGGGGGGGACATGGAGAAGGATGCCGTCGTGGCACGGTCCCTTGCAAAATATCAGGGGAAGAATTGCAGACTAATTTCAAATCTTTATTATGTTTTCTCTTGCCTGTGCTTTTTTTCTTCTTCTTTAAAGCTGCAATGAGCTTTTTAGAGTGACTCCAAACTCCGAGGACTTGCTCTTATTTGTCTGAACATCTTTAATGTGGCGTAGCAGCTCTCTTGTGTAGTTGTCGTGGAGTTGTGATGCGCCGCAGCCCAGGTCGTGTAAGAAACTAACACGTTTTTCTGTTTTCCTTAGCATGGCACTGTCGACTTTACGCAGTAAACCGGTCCTGCAGCCTAAGACCGGTCCTGCAGCCTCAGACCGGTCCTGCAGCCTCAGACCGGTCCTGCAGTCTCAGACCGGTCCTGCGGCCTCAGACCGGTCCTGCAGCCTCAGACCGGTCCTGCAGTCTCAGACCGGTCCTGCGGCCTCAGACCGGTCCTGCAGCCTCAGACCGGTCCTGCAGCCTCAGACCGGTCCTGCAGCCTCAGACAGAAGCTCGTTTATATGAGGCACGTACATCGCTGGTCTTTAAACTGACACAATAAGCAAAACAATCCTTTGTCATGTCCTTTGCTGGAGTGTGTAATGCATGTGGTTTCAAAGCAGCTCCACCCTCTCAGAGGTGTTTTTAAAGATCTGTGCGTGAACAGTCTCTGAATATATATTTCAGTTCAATTCAAACGTCTGACCGTCTCACGAACTTACACCTCCTGCATTCATATTTCATCCAACACGTCTGTGTTGTTGAGGTTTAGGGTTTAGGAGACTCACCCGTATACGTATCAATAAAACAGACATCTTTTATGAAGAACTGTCTGACATTTTTTTAACTTAGTTTTTATTTCCATTTCAACAACTTATACAACCAGATTCAAACATGTGCCTGCTGTTTTTTCCACCCCCCCCCCCGTTTTCAGCTGTACCTATATGATTTACAAATAATTCAACAAAAGGAAATTAAAAACAAAACTCTTTACTTCAGCTTGAAGTGTTAGTTGTAATGGCGGTATAAATTAAAGACGTGAATAATTAAAAAAAAGGAAAGCCGGGGTCAGGGAGGGGAGGGGAGTTGTGTACGGATGTGTATAGTGGTACGGCTGCGTGTATATGCATAAACAGATCAGGTGAATTGAGGAGATAGAGCCGCATGTATGATACCGAGTGTATACAAGGGTCTAGAACACTTCACTGGCTCAGTGTAGCCATGGCCGGGCCCCACCTTTTAATAAATATATCTTTCTGAAGTCTCAAAGAATATGTTATTTGTTCCATCTGATATATTTCCCATACTTCCTCAGTCCATAAATTGTATGTTGTGGGGTCAGGTTTTAACCACTTAATTGTGATGCATTTAATTGCTGCTGTTAGTAATATATTTTTTAGCTCCTCCATCAATCCCTTCCGGCATTAATCCCAGTAATGCCATCTTCAGATCGTTTGTGAAGTTTTGGTGGAATGCTTCTTTAAGTGCCTCAAACACCTCTTCCCAGAATGTTTTTAATTTAAGGCATGTCCAGAATATGTGGGTATGGTTGCCAATTTGTGTTCCACAGTTTCTCCAGCACTTTTGAGTGTGTTGGGCCCATTTTAAAAGAAAGAATCTCATAATGACCTTCCATTTGAATTCCCCCCATGTATTTGAATTGGTTACTAGATTTCTGTTGGACATTTCTACGAAGAAATTATAGCAAAACATGACTACAGTGCCTACATCTTAATGAAGAGCACAGTGCAAAAACATCTTAGCAAGACATTTATAAGATTCAATGCAGTATTGTCTGCTGAGTCCTTTAAATCCCAACTTAAAACTCATCTTTTAGCCTTGGCCTACAATTAGTTGCTTTTAAGTTGAGTGCTTCACAACCTGTACTGCATGGTGGGTCGGTTTCTGTCTCAATGAATTTACCAACCACTGTTCTGCTGACGAGATTACAGCGTATAGATTATGACTAATTGATGACTTAATTGATTATGACTAATGGCTATTGTAAACTGCTCTCTTCTCTCACATGTCGTTTCTCTCTCTCTGAATGACGTCTTCTCCTTGCTCTTCTTCTGTGTGTGTGAATGGTGTCATGTGAGTCTCCCCTGTGTGCGCGTGCAGTCGGTCCTCCTTCCAGGTCTCCGTGGTGACGGTGGTCACCACCTGGATGCTGTTTGGCATCCCCCTCATCACATTTTCTTGTTATATATCTTATGAATCCATATAATTTTTGTTATCCTGTGCAGAGGCCCAAGATATTCGCCAGAAGTGGATTAAGAATACCAACAGGAAGGACTTTGTCCCCAATAAAAACAGCACGGTAGGTTTTGGTTAACAGTCGACAATCTATATTCATCTCACAATGACTAACTTTAGCATGCAGCTGCTTAGCCTAACATGGTGAAACACGTCTTTAAGCTAACGCTGCTTAGCTTACGTTAAGTTAGCTAACATTACTGGGCCGCAGTGGTCGCACATAATAAGTTAACTTATCCAGCTAACTGACGTTATTGTGAAAATATATAACGTTAATTCCTCTAATGTTAACTGGCAGGCCTATGTTTAATAGTGGCAGTGATTTTTTTAACCATGGAAAACTTGACAGTCAAATAACCTTGAATGCCTACTAAAAAAAACACATTCGTATTTTTAAAACGTTTTACTAATATAACTGGTCTGTGATTAAATGCAACCCTTGAATGTTTACTAGCTATCTAGTACAGTCACGTTAGCATATTAGCTAGCTACACAAACGTTAGTTACTTCATCACGTGAAATGCGGCGGATGGTTGAGTGGTCTTTTTTTTCCTCTGTCTGGCTATTGACACAACCGATGTCTAACTAATATGCACAATTTGAATAACGTTAAGATCGCCATCCACTGGGGGCCACTGTCTAACGTCGTCAATCCAACTACCCATGCTGCTGTCACGTAGCAGGCAGTATCAAACACTGCTACTTGCCACCGCAGTAATGGCGGCGTCGCTAGACGGCGGAACACACAAACTGCTCGGCGGATTAGTCTATACGTTTCATCACTCATCTAAGTGAACGTACTTATTACGTCACTACGTAACACATTTTCATAATGCTCACGTAGCGGCTTGTTTGGCCCGCCCTCAAACACGTTACGTTGAGCGGAGACGGGAAGACGCAAACAAGTTCGGTTGAGCGGAGGCGGGAAGACGCAAAGTTGGGTTGAGCGAAGGCGGGAAGACGCAAACAAGTTAAGCTGAGCGAAGGCGGGAAGACGCAAACAAGTTAAGTTGAGCGAAGGCGGGAAGACGCAAACACGTTAAGTTGAGCGAAGGCGAGAAGACGCAAACACGTTAAGTTGAGCGAAGGCGGGAAGACGCAAACAGTTGGGTTAAGCTGAGCGAAGGCGGGAAGGCGCAAACAGTTGGGTTGAGCGGAGGCGGGAAGACGCAAACAGTTGGGTTGAGCGGAGGCGGGAAGGGTTTCGTTAGTTGAGTATCGCAATGTGAAGAAGATTATACTATATTCGTAAGCGCGAAGGCAAACTCCCTTTGTATGGACTTCCAAAGGAGGACGAAGTGACGAATCAGTGGTTAAAGCTCCTCTTTATGGCGATTCCTCAGCAGTACAACCCCAACCTTTTATGTCGTCTTCATTCTACCGAGGACTGCTTCCTGAACCGGGCACAGTTCAATGCTGGCATTTCGATTTGTTTGCCTTTCATAAAGAAAAAAGCGCCAGACAACATTGGGTTTTCGGGTCAGCAACAGACATGCCAACGTGTTTGTTCGCGCCGCTTCACGGAGGACTCTTTCCTCAACGGAGCCCAGTGTGAAGCCGGATTTGCGGCTCGGCTAGCGCTTAAGGACGGGGCTGTTGCGTTGAGGAGTCGGAAGCGTAAGCTGTGAGTAACATTATACCCATCACTGAAATGTCTGTCTTGTATTGCTAATCGGATCAAATGGCTTCCCAGATAGCAGACACAGTTGGGCCTAATCTGGGACACTTTTGATACTTACGGTTCAGTTATGGCACTGGCAACTGTTGTGTGGGCCAGACGTGGCCCAGATGACATAAACTGGGCCTGGTTTGGATTACGGCAAGTGTGTGAGCCAGATGTGGCCCAAATTTGATGAACCAGGCTTCGTTGTGGTTAAGGCACATGCTGTGTGGGCCAGAAGAGGCCCAAATGTCACGACCTGCGGCTGAGTGGAGGCAGCCACACTCGCCCCGAGTCAACGCCGTCATTCAAGGCCAAATGTGGGCCATAATATAACTGCAGACGTGGGCTACATTTGGGCCAAAGATCCTTTGCTGTTTGGGTTGTGAATACAGTTTCAGTGCACACAATCAGTGTATGCAATGAAGCTAAAGTTATTTAGGGAGCTAATGATGATTTGCACAAAACAATACAGCCGTGCACTGAGCAGACAGAGATCTGCCTTTATTTCAAGCATATCCGCTCAGAACCGTGGCGTTATTTTCACACAACTTCCGAGGATAAATGTCACCATCCCCCAAACACGAATTGTTCTCAAGTAATAAGCAATCACATATCCATTATCCCAACCGTTTATCCTGCTCTCAGGGTGGGGGTGGGGGGGATGCTGGAGTCTATCCCAGCAGTCATTGGGCGGCAGGCGGGGCGACACCCTGGATAGGCCGCTAGGCAATCACAGGGCCCACGCACGCGCACACGTTCACTCCTAGGGACAATGTAGTATGGCCGAGTCACCTGACCTACATGTCTTTGGACTGTGGGAGGAAACCGGAGCACCCGGAGGAAACCCACGCAGACACGGGGAGAACATGCAAACTCCACACAGAGGACCCACCTGGGACAACCCCCAAGGTTTGGACTACCCCGGGACTCGAACCCAAGACCTTGTTGCTGTGAGGCGAGCACGCTAACCACTGCACCACTGTAATCAACCATAACACTGGTCAACACAATTTTTCTTGCATGGGGATTTTCAACGGATTCTAGCTAACTTTTGGGTGCTGAATCCAAATCTGGCATTAGTTTTTGCCTATCACATCAGGTTTTTGAACTATGAAAAGTCATTTTTTTTTTAGAAAACAGCAATTTTGCACTCGAAGTTAAAAAAACACCGTTGCATTAGAAGATCGATAGATGCAAAAATGATTACAATGAATAACTAAACACTCAGCCTAGCAGGAAATTACTGAGGAAATGAATAGGGGTCATTTTTATCCCCACCAAGATTGCCAGACTAGATGGTCAACTTTTGTAAAATCCTGAATAAGGAGCATACAGATAGCACAAAAACTTGATGTGACGGAGCAAATCTGAGCTCAGATTTGGATTCAGCAGCCCAAAATTAGCCAAAAACAGTTTCCAAAGTCCATGCAAGAAAAAAAAAACTATATTTTTGTAGACCAGTGATAATTTTTATAATAACAAAAGCAGTTATGCTCAAGTGAAGATATTCCAAGCCAAAAGCCTGTCAAACTACAGTCTCCTTGGTAAACGTTATGTACACGTTTTTGCAAAACAGTCTACTTGAGTAGTATTATAGGTATTTAATGTACCCCAGCATACAAATAACCGACGATGCAGGGAAATACTACACAGTCGTTTGGCAACAGCAGAATAACATTTTACTTGCCACGCAACCTTTGGTATTTGCTGACAGCAGACGTTTTCCACTTCAGTCAGCATTTCAGCGCATTTCCCACACGTACACTGATTAACAGGGGCCTGTACTGAAACATTTTTGTATCCGGCCTGTGATTGAAAGAATAAATCTTCCGTTATACATAACTTATTATGTTAGACTTTATGATTTTAGCTTGTTATTTATTATGTTTACCTATTGTCATAATAACTTATTGGAAGCAGGTAATGAGCGTAATATTCACCAAAGACGTCCTGCTGTAGTCCTTGTTGCTGCGGATGTTCGTGCTGTCCACGCTCATATTCCAGATCGTATTCGGGCTCAAACATGTACAGATGGATTTAAGAAGTTGTCATTTCCGATCCGTCCATTATCCAAGCCGCTTATGCTAATTAGGGCATTCACAGTCATTGGGCGGCAGGTGGGGAGACACCCTGGACCGACCCCCAGTCCATCACAGGGCTGACACATTCACACCCAGGGACAATTTAGTACAGCTGATTCACCTGACCTACATGTCTTTGGACTGTGGGAGGAAACCCACACAGACACAGGGAGAACATGCAAACTCCACACAGAGTACTACCTGGGATGACCCCCAAGGTTGGACAACCCCAGGGTTCAAACCCAGGACCTTCTTGCTGTGAGGTAACCGCGCTAACCACTGCGCCACCATGCCGGCCCACTTCCAATCAAGAACGAGAAATTATGTTTCTTAGTAGATTTATAGTGTGCTGAAGGAACCTCCTACAACAGTGTTGTATTGAACGATTACTTTAAGGTAAGCGTTAGGTTAAGGTTAGGTTAAGGTTAGGTTGAGATTAAGTTAAGGTTAATCCAGCGTCTGTCTTGTATCGAACTCTGGCTAGGGGGAAACAGATCTCAACAGGGAAACAGAGGTCGATATAACACCGGCAAGAGGATGAGGCGGTGCTCACAAGCGCTGGATGCTTGACCCCTCAGCAGGCTTCTGGAAGTTGGCCCGTCAGAAGAAAGTGGGCTTTTAGGGAGGGGGCCTTAAAGAGAAAATAGCCGAAATAGCCTGTGTCAGACAGAGGATGAACTGAGGGGCGGCAAAAGGGCCAGTATAAGATAAACAAGGATTTTTTTTTAACTGTGAATCATGCAAAGCTGTTCTAACGGAGCTTTAGAATAACAATGTAGAATAGCAATGTAGAGCTGAATAAGACCACTTTAAAGTTAAATTTCGCTTAGTTTTGTGCGTGTGTGATCAGTACTGATGAGTAATGTAGTTGATTTAAGCAATAAAGGCTTCCCTGTGTACGATATTGATGGAGAAATTGGTGTTGCCCTGCTCACAGAGTCTTTCCCACAGTGCCTACACATACCAGAATACATTGCTGCATGCTAGGCTTCTGTATCGTTGTCCATATAATCCTCGGAAATGTAGTTTAGCCGAGAGAACAAGGATGTGTGTGGGTCTTTAGAGTAGATTAGAGTATTGGGAACCCTGCTCGGCTGTAGCTTTTCTGGCCACCAAGTGACGTGCCACTGCCGCCCTAGAGAAACAGAAATAACGAGGAACGAGGGATGTAGTGATACACTTCACTCATGATTCGATACCATTCTTGATGATGGGTTCATGATATCATTTCCTTACATTTTTTGTAAACAAAATGAGATTGAAGACAAAATAAGATTCCTTTCTTTCTCAGACAAAAATCTACAAGATATATTTTCATTTTCTTTATCCAATTAAACAATACTTTATTCCTGAAGTAAGGTGTAAACTACGCAAAACAATGCATATTTCATTTTCTTTTGTAAAAGTGAAACTGAAAATATATTTATTCTTAAATAAAAAAATAAAAAAGCTAAATTGACTTTCTCAGACAAAAATCTGCAAAAGATATTTTCTCATCTTTATCAAATTGAAAAATCTTTTTTTTTAAATTGATTGCTGAGGTAGGAAATAAACTATGCAAAACGGCATATTTCCTTTTTTTTTTTGTAAAAGTGAAACTGAAAATATCTTTTGTCTTAAATTAAAAAAACAACTAAATTGAATTTTAAAACATCCCAAATCAAATAAACTAATAATACAAGATAGAAAATCTCTTCAAATAAACAAACTAAGGCTTGGCCTGTGTTCCTAGCTTGGAAATTACGTTTATTTTTTTGTTTTGTTTAAAAAGATTCATTTTGTTATCTCACCAGTTTGAGTAGCGAATTTACTGTTTCGCGAAGTATCGTTACATTCCAAGGAACAGCTGCAGGTGTTTGTGCGATGTTGCAGATAGACAGAGATGAGAAGATGCCCTTTATTATTCTTTCCTTGTAGTGCATTGTTTTACGGTGCTGACCAGAAACAAGTGGCACCGGTACCAGTGAGCACAAAGGGGGATACATATGCAAAGCAGTGCAGCAACTATGTCTTGCATAATGTAGACTTGTGTGTACTGGATTTTGGCCCACCGATATGTAGTAGGTCTGTCATCATACTTCTGCCATGTACGTGGAAGTGGATAATCTCACTTTTGAGCTAGCTCATCTCTCGCAGATACGCGTGCATTGCAGTCTGCTTCTATGATTTTCTGCCTGCATACCTGTAGAGCGCGTCATCATTTCATCTCCCCGCTTTTTGCTAGGCTACTAGTTATCTCTTCTTCAGTACGTTGCCTCACCACGGCTGAAGGTCATGATTTAGCGACTGATACTGTCAGCAGCAGGTCTTTGTGCAAAAAAAAAAATGCATTTCCTAGTGGATCGTCTGCTGCTGCTTCACCCGAGGGTGTCTTGGTCTGCTCCACTTGTGAAGGTCCGACTGCACTGTTTGAGGGGATGTCTGTTCATGAACTGTGCAGCGGCTAGTTAGACACATTAACAAATGAATTCATTAAATTGCAGATGTGACATCTCTGTTGGTTGCAGTCTTTAGTGTGAGACCTTAGGTATTGGGTAGCTGGTGAGAAAGGGCAATTTGCATGCTTCCCGTTATGGGATTTTGACTGATGTAAATGAAAGAGAGTTGTAGATGATAAATGAAATGATGTTGCCACTACAATCCAGGATGTTGGGATTGTTTTTATTTGCCCCCTAGATTGCACAACGTATATACAATGCTGTTAAGATTTATAAGGATTTTGGGGCATTTTCGGTTAGCGATGAAGAACTGCAAAGTCCTGATGGGCCCTCCAGCTGTGATTGGAGAAGGCTTAATTTGATTGAATCTCTTTTGAGAGAGAGCACACTCTCCCAGTAAGCGGTGTCTTTTCTTCCCTTTCAGAGAAAATGGGTTGCATGCATCACCTGCTCGCCGGCCTCCTCTCTCACCGTCCTCTAAATCGGCTCCATCACAAGTGTTTGTCTGTAACACGGGCCATTTGCAGCAGCAGTACACCAACACACGAGCGCGCGCACACAGTTGGTTTTCATCCGCGCTCATACTCGCCTGGAGAAGTCGGATTCCAATCTCCTCCTAAATTCGAAATCCTCCCTTTTTCTCTCGAGAATTGTTTGTGCTCTGCCTGTCAAGTCAACCAACACACACTGATGAACTACTGTAACTGGCAAGAAGTTACGGAGGAGAAAATAACACCCCGCCATCTTCGTCTCCATTTATCTTCCCCAAATTCAGTTTGCATGAATGCTAATATTTGTAAATGGGTTGCAGAAATGCAGGGCTGCGTTGTTTACCGGAAAAGCTCCCTGTTTGCTGGTACAATGAGCATTATGCAAGGCTGGAGAGGTTCTGGGAGAAAATGTCAGAGTCTGAAGGGAGGAGTGGGTTTGGGGTTTGGATGGAGGCAAACTAACCGACTTAGATGGACAAGCATGGCTGGTACAGTTATGCTTGAGCCAAGGTGACACACACACACACACACACACACACACAGAGAACACTCATCACCTCGCGGCCTGGACAGTTTCTTTACATTACCATTTACTTAACTGCAAGTTAGTATTTATATATATTATCATGTACTTTTATGGTTTATTATCAGATGATAGATAGAATATAATTTAAAAAAATGTTTTATCTATTTTAATCTATTTTAATTTTACCTAATTTTATTTTAATATTTTATTTAAGTTATTTTTATCTATTTTAATATTTTTAATTTTAATATTTTTTAACATGATATTTTAATCATTGTGCTCTGTAATGGCCTGGCGGCCTGCCCAGGGTGTCTCCCCGCCTGCCGCCCAATGACCGCTGGGATAGGCTCCAGCATCCCCGCGACCCTGAGAGCAGGATAAGCGGTTCGGATAATGGATGGATATTGGATGATCTGTGATTTTTCTTTTCCATTTAAAAGGAATACCTGTGAATTCTTGAAGTCTACCCCTGTTTTATACTCATCGCTCATGTGCTACGTAGGTGGGTTTCATTTTCACAGCTCCAGCGTGCCATCTAGAATTCAATGCAATTAATGGAGGACAAATCCACAGTCCTCATTCAGTGCAAAGAAAGCCCTCCATGGTTTCAGGTAAAGGTAACAAGATGCTAATGCAGGGAATCATGAGTGGTCATTTCAAAAATGTGGTTTTGTGAAATTGCCGTTATGTGAAATTCCCTCTTAGTGTTTGTGTTGCTGTGCTGCAGTGGACTGACGCCTGCTGGTAATCTCTTGGAGGCCGTGTTGCAGAAAATAGAACGGTAAGAAACGACTGCAACCAACCTTTGACGGTAAATTTTCAAAATGAATACTCAGTTCACTGTGATAGACTGCTGTAGCATCATGTTAGTTCTGAACTGTGGAGTTTTTTTTTTGTTGCACCGAACAAGGATTGTGGATTTGTCCCCCAGCAACTGCAATGAACTGTAGATGGCAAAATTGAGCATCATGTCTGGTATGAAGAAAAGGAGGGATGACTGTGAAAATTACACCTAGCTATATACCACATAGGTGGTGTATGATAAAATAAACTTCAAAAATTCCAAACTATCCCTCCATCCATTATCTGAACCGCTTATCCTGCTCTCGGGGTCACGGGGATGCTGGAGCCTATCTCAGCAGTCATTGGGCGGCAGGCGGGGAGACACCCTGGACAGGCCGCCAGACCATCACACAGGGCCCACACACACACACACACAAATACACACAGGGACAATTTAGTACGGCCAGTTCACCTGACCTACATGTCTTTGGACTGTAGGAGGAAACCGGAGCCCCCGGAGGAAACCCACGCAGACACGGGGAGAACATGCAAACTCCACACAGAGGACGACCCACCAAGGTTGGACTACCCCGCGGCTCGAACCCAGGACCTTCTTGCTCTGAGGCGACCACGGTAACTGCTGCGCCATCATGCCGCCAAATTCAAAACTGTTCCTTTAAAAAGTATTGCCAGTTTTTTTTTTTTTTTTCATGTTGAAAATCCCTCCAAGATATCTAGTAGAGGTAAACTTACTTGGTACACATAAATTTGAATATAGAAACGGCGATGGAAAATAACTGGTCCACAGTCCAGCTCAGAGGGTTTAGTGTCTGTTATACAGATGGTTATCTGACCCGGGCACAGTCAGGTTTTATCAGTGGGCATCGTCGGTTGTCAAGTGGTAGCTGCGCAAGAATTAGCCACAAAATCATAAATCGATGGGATTTATGATTTTGTGGCTAATTCTTGTTGCCATGCAGAGATGGACATTTCACGTTTTTTTGTCCTGATGGCACATGGGACGATGCAGTGGTGAAATAGCTATTAGCATAACGTCTTCAGGTTTACTGTGTTGGAACAGTTCGGCCTGTAGATTGGTTCTTCCTAAGCAAGCGACTGAGTGACCCATTTATGTCAATGTGCTCCATTCTGTCGCACAACGGCAGGTAAGCAAACTTCTGTAAAGAGTTTAAGCCAGGCATTAACTGAGGAACAGCCACAGGATATAGATAGAATAGATTGGTTAGTGTCAGTTAATAGTCTGTTGTCTGGTCTGTTTGTTTGCAGGGGGGTCGGCGTGAGGCGCCAGCCACGTTACTGTAGGTATATTCTTTAAATAACACTGGTCTACAAAAATATAGTTTTTTTTTTCTTGCATGGACTTTGGAAACTGTTTTTGGCTAATTTTGGGCTGCTGAATCCAAATCTGAGCTCAGATTTGCTCCGTCACATCAAGTTTTCGTGCTATCTGTATGCTCCTTATTCAGGATTTTACAAAAGTTGACCATCTAGTCTGGCAATCTTGGTGGGGATAAAAATGACCCCTATTCATTTCCTAAGTAATTTCCTGCTAGGCTGAGTGTTTAGTTATTCATTGTAATCATTTTTGCATCTATCGATCTTCTAATGCAACTGTTTTTTTAACTTCGAGAGTAAAATTGCTGTTTTCTCAAAAATAATGACTTTTCATAGTTCAAAAACCTGATGTGATAGGCAAAAACTAATGCCAGATTTGGATTCAGCACCCAAAAGTTAGCTAGAATCCGTTGAAAAACCCCATGCAAGAAAAATTGTGTTGACCAGTGTAATTAAACTGCTGTTTCTCTGCCATCACACTTTGATATTTAAAAGGGCGTAGATTTAATATTTTGGTAGATTTGTTGCAGTAGCTTGATTTAATGTCATTGTAAGATAAAAATATATGTTATGGATAGCCTAACAGAAATGATGCCGGTGTGTGTGTATATATATATATATATATATATATATATATATATATATATATATATATATATATATATTTTTTTTTTTTTTTTTTTGTTGTTGCTGAAATCTCTATGTATACTCTGAGTAGCCCGGTCTGGACCATTGCTGAAATTTTTTGGTTTTTTTTGTGGACCCCCCCCCTTTTTTTTTTTTTTCTCCCCAATTGTATCCGGACAATTACCCCACTCTTCTGAGCTGCCCCGGTCGCTGCTCCACCGCCTTTGCTGATCCGGGGAGGGCTGCAGACTACCACATGCGTCCTCCGATACATGTGGAGTCGCCAGCCGCTTCTTTTCACCTGACAGTGAGGAGTTTCACCAGGGGGACGTAGCGCGTGGGAGGATCACGCAACCCCCCAGTTCTTCCTCCCCCCCGAACAGGCGCCCTGACCGACCAGAGGGAGGTGCTAGTGCAGCGACCAGGACACATGCTCATATCCGGCTTCCCACCCACAGACACAGCCAATTATCTGTAGGGACGCCCAACCAAGCCAGAGGCAACACCGGGATTCAAACCGCCGATCCTCGTGTTGTTAGGCATCAGAATAGACCGCCATGCCATCTGTACGCCCCTTCTTAAAAAATTTTAATTACATTTCTGCAGTCATGACAACATACCATTTTTCTAAATATATCTTCAATTTATCTTAAATCAGTGCAGTTCCTTTGTTTAATGTTTATAGACGACTTTGTTCAAGCATGTGAACTCCCATTGGTTTAGAAGAGCTGTGGCTTTGCTCATCTGATATCTGGTTTGCGAGGCTGCCACCCGAGAACTGTGTGTATGCTCCGTCTCCAGGTTTCATGAGGTTGTGTTAACCATCTGTGAGCCATCTGAAAGAAGTAAAGCAAAAAGAATTCAGCTTTGAAGTCCTTGTTGTGTTCTTCCACACATGTCCCGCGGAGCCCATTCTGTTATTCTGATGCACAATAACACGACGAATGCCTGTGCTGGCGTGTGGTTGACCTTGACGACAGGAAAATGCAGGACGTGGACTATCCGGTAGAGGCTGTGGTTGTATAGAAGGTGCACGATCTTCCTGCACAATCTAGCTCTGGGAGGGCAGCTGATTAGTCTAGGACAAGGTATTCTTGCAAGACTTCTGTGTGTGTGTGTGTGTGTGTGTGTGTGTGTGTGTGATCATCCTGTTATTAGGGAGCTGTGCAACGTGCAGTGTTGCTGTTACTATGGGAGCAGCTGCTTTGTCATTTTGGCTGATCGATATTTGATCTTTTTGTTTGTTGCATTGTGACACAATAAAAGCGAGAGCGGGCAAAATAACTGTGTGCTCTCCTGGGACAGCAGGTTGCATCAAGGCAGACAGAAAAACCCTTTAACAACATCTCCCCAGGAAGCAAAATGACCGTGTCATTGAACCGACAAGACGAAGAGGCGGGAGAAAGGACAAGGAGGATGTGAGAATGTAGAAAGGGGGGAAATAACGGTGTGTGTGTGTGTGTGTGTGGGGGGGAGGGTTGAGGACCATTTTCATGGTGGGGACACAAATGTGTTTTGTGCTGGTTTAATTAGAAAGGTGCACAAGCCTGTCACTCTATTGAGTGGCTACTGCCGGCAAATGGGGCTTTTTTTTTGTCCCCCCGTTTCATCATTCACAAGGACTCTCCAGACGGAAATTTTTCACGAAGCCTTTCTTTCCTCTGATGTGTGTGTTTGGTATTTGGAGTTTCCCTGGAGGTTAGAGCCCTGTGAAAAACTGCCTGCTGCAGTGCCCTGCGTCAGCCGTGGAGCGAACGGAGAATTTCTGAATGGTTGATAAAAGCCGTTACATGCGCAGCGTTCTCCAGATACAATCACAGTGGCTGACTTCCAGCTGACTTGTCCATTAATTGCTTATTTTGAGAGTACCAGGGGCAATATGACTTGCACAGCCTGCTGTTCTCTTCTGTCTCCCACTGTTACTGTCACTCTCTCGTTCTCTCAGCCAAACGGTGTCAAAGAAATGCATGACATCGACAGAAAATGTGACGCTGCATGCATATATTCTGTTGTGGGAAGATGGTGGCGCGAACTTAATGTTTGCGGCGGCCTCACCCAACTTCAACTTTCACCTAGTGCCGTCCATGCAGTGTCTTTATCTGATGGCAGGGAGAGCTAGTGCCGGATCGGCTCGGGGGAGCTTGGTCTGCCCGGAGCTGTGCCCGAAGAGGAAACACCGAGGGCGGTCTGACAGGACGTGGGGCAGGCTAAGCTAACTGCTAGCCCTTGCAGACCGGCAGTTCTGATAACACTAAGGGTGGTCTGGCGGCGGCCTCGACTCCCGTTGACTGTGTTTTTGGTGTTGTCGTGTAGAGTGCGGGGAGGTGTGTTGAAGGTGTCTGGCTGGGAGAGCTGGCGTCGGATCAGTTGGGGGAGCCTGGTCTGCTGCGTCCGGTTGGCCCAGGGACCACGGCCCTGCCCGGAGTTGTGCCCAAAGAGGAAACACCGAGGGCGGTCTGACAGGATATAGAAGTGGTGCAGGCTAAGCTAACTGCTAGCCCATGCAGACCGGCAGTTCTGACAGTCATCCTGGCTGGCGTTCGCTTTCTTGGACAGTGGGGAAAAAAAATGGGGATATGTGTTTTCATAGTTTTTTTTGTAGTTTGGATATGTGTTTTTGTAGGTTTTGGATATGTGTTTTTGTCTTTGTGTTGCACTGCTGTGGGCAGGGGGAAACGATATTTCGTTTCATTTGTTCTGCACAAGTACATGTAATGAAATGACAAACAAAGCTTCCTGAGTCCTGATATACGTAACAGTTTCACTAGGACTAAAGCGTGTCCGCGTCCTTCCTCGTTGTGCAGGAGGCGGCGGTCTTAAGATGGTTGAAATTGCAGCTCGATATGAACGCGTCCTTGTAGTCGAGCTTTTGTCAAGTGCTGAATCGACGTCGATTGTCTTGTGGATTCTTTCTTGAGGAAAACAGGGGAGGACGTTGGCAGTATTGTTTCAGCCGCTCATTGTGAGTGGGTCTCTAACTCCATCCATGGCTCTGCGCTAATCCTCGGTGACACGGAGGCATTTTTGATCTAAGTTTTGTTTTTTACACGCCGCCTCCATTGTCCTCAAAAATACAGCAAAGCCAGCATGAAATTGCAGATGCATGGCTCTGGCGGTATTGCAGCCGGCGAGCTGCACACTTCCTAAAATAGACCACAGACAATGGGTCAGTTACATTTTTGTCATCCATCAGTCGGAGCGGCTTATGCTAGGCCTATCCTACTACCTCCCTTTTGTGACCAGGGCCAATTCCCAGTGTGTGATGGGCACGGGAGGGCACGGGAGCACATGGAGAACTGTCACTTTGATTAATGGCACAATAACATTTACAGCCACTGTCCAGTTCATTTTCTCTGAAATGTGTCTCCCTGAACTCCGCCGTTCTACCAGCAGTCGTTTTCCTTTGCCTCTTCATTAACGATGGACGGCGGTGATGAGAGCGTCTTCCGGCTCGTGTGGGAAAACACTACATGAAGACTGCTCGGCCAGACCCCTCCATCTGTCTGAGTCAAAATTATCCTTGAAATAAGAGGTGGGGTCTGGCGGAGTGACGTGTGCATGTGTGGGGTGGGGGTGGGAGGGTGTCTAAACATGCCTGTGTGCGGTGGTCGGGCTGCTTATGTGAGGTGCAATCACGCCATCATTGAGCAGACCAGGACAGACTCCCTGTTCTCCCAAATGCTGCTGCACACTCCTCTCCAGAAATGTGTGAATGGATTACGGAGTGTGTGTGTGTGTGTGTCTGTGCGTGTGCACGTGTGTGCTTGTATGTGTGAGAGAGAGAGAGCGAGGGAGTTGAGAGTGCAGGAATGCATATATACTTGTCTGATGTTCGTGTTGAGTGTGTGTGTGTGTGGGTTGACTGTGCGTCCAAGGCTTTCAGGCTGAAAGCAGGACAGTGACAGGTCCTGACAGTGTGATTGACGGGCCTGCTGGGAGTTGTACCAGAGATGGATGCAGCTCCACTAATTGAACTGTGAGAGCACTGAAGCTTTCAAAGTAGCCAGCCTGAGTAGTATAGTCACTTAAGGGAAGATGTGTTTTTCTCTGAGTATAGTAATTTTGTGCATGCGCGCGCGCGTGTGTGTCTATCCATTTTATGTATGTATGTATGTATGTGTATATATATATATATATGTACACACATGATGGTGCAGTGGTTAACGCGGTTGCCTCACAGCAAGAAGGTTCTGGGTTCGTCCTCTGTCTGGAGTTTGCATGTTCTCACCTTGTCTATGTGGGTTTCCTCCGGGTGCTCCGGTTTCCTCCCACAGTCCAAAGACATGTAGGTCAGGTGAATCGGCCACACTAAATTGCCCCTAGGTATGAGTGTGTGTGTGTGTGTGTGTGTGTGTGTGTGTGTGTGTGTGTGGACGGGCCCTGTGTGATGGCCTGGCGGCCTGTCCAGGGCATCTCCCTGCCTACTGCCCAATGACTGCCGGGATAGGCTCCAGCATCCCTGCGACCCTGAGAGCAGGAAAAGCGGTTCGGATAATGGATGGATATATAAATAGTGTTTTTTTTCCCGGAAACCATCAATGGTGTTGATAAACGTGCTCAACAAATGAGTGGAATATTAAGATGGATGTAGGAAAATAAACTTTTAATACATCGTAGTACAAACTTTTTTCGTGAGTATCTTAATATATATATTCCGCCACAATATAATATTTTATATTTAGGGACTTTTGACAGCAGAGAAATGCACACACCTGATGGAATGCTACTATAACAGCAGACCCCAGGAGAAGGGCTATATGAAGTGTATGTGGTAACTGTGGACAAGTAGGACCTACTTCCTTACTTACTCAGAAGCAGCTGGTGGCTCAGTGCTCAATTATCAATGGAAGGAAGCTACAGTCACAACTTGAGATGGAGAGGCTCCAATCAGATAACCATACGGTTCAGCTTCCTGAAGGGCCGCCCAATAGGCAGGAGATACATGAGGACAGACTCCAACCAGCTGAAACAATGCTACCCGCCATGACAGCTGAAGCTTCTGGGCTGCAAATGAGAATCATGGCCAGAGTCAAGACAGTCAACCCCCCGGGCCCGGCTTCCATGGCCCAGTGACAAAGGACCATTACAAAGCCTGCTTGCGGATGTGAACACAGCCTTATGCAATATCTCGACTGCCATCATATCGGAGACCAACAAGCTTGTATATGCCACTTCAACTGTAATCCTGGAGATGCTTGGGAACAGGATTAAAACACAGGTCCCCAACAGTACCCAACATGGAAGAGAAGCCTGGAAGCCAGGATCAAAGCAGCACGGAGAGATGTTGGCCAGTTAACAGAGGTACAGAAAGGTGTGATGAAAGACAGGCCCTGGTTGAAGATGTACAGTAAGATGTCCATACGTGAGCCCCTAGAAGATGCCAAACAAAGGTTTACAGCTCTGGCCGCCAGGCTGAAGAGATACACTAGAAAAGTAGCCAAAAGAGTAAATGGTCTGTTGCTGAAAGAACTGTCCGAAGTGTACTCCCAGCTGCAGAGTAACAAGGGAACAACATCATACCCACCCAGAGCAGAAAACGAGTAATATTGGAAGCATATATGTGAAAAGGAGGCATCACACCAATGCCTAATGGCTAGTGGACCTAAGAGCAGACCACAGCAATATTCCTCAACAAGAACCAGTTAGAATCTCAATGGCCAACATCCAATGAGTCTCAAGCATGAAGAGCTGGACTGCATCAGGCCCTGACGTGATTTACGCCCACTGGCTGAAGAAGCTAACAACGCTCCATGCCTGGCGATACAGATGAACTAGCTGTTAACGTCAGGGTCTCACCCTGATTGGCTAACACAGGGGAGAACAATACTGATCATGAAGGCTCTACACATGGATACATGACCTTCAAAGTACCAGCCAATCACCTGCCTCCCTACAGCATGGAAGATCTTGTCAGGCGTCAGCAGCTAAGCTGAATGGGCACATATGTCAATATACGTGAGTGAAACTCAGAAGGGAATTGGGAACAATACCAGAGGATCAAAGCATCAGCTACTGGTTGATAAAGCAGTCACCCAAGACTCTTAAGACCAGACAGACCAACCTGAGCACAGCCTAGATTTACTACAAGAAAGCATAAGATTAAATGCCCCACACCTGGTTGCTGGAGTGCTTGGCAATTTACAAAGCCAACCGGACACAGCCTTCATCAAGAACTCAATGCGGCAGGGGAAAACAACACTAGAGGCCAACTCAGAGACAATCACAGGTAACCAACAAATGTGGCATAGGCAAAGGTGGTGCTCTGCCCCCACTGCTGTTCTGCATAAGCCTGAACCAACTCAGTCAGACCATCACAAAAAGTGTATATGGATACAGGTTCAGAAGTTGACTTACCATCAGCCACCTCCTATACATGGATGACATCAAGCTGTATGCCAGGAATGAGCAAGACATTGACTCGCTGATCCACCTCACCAGGATCTACAGTGACCACGCCAGGATGTCATTTGGACTGGACAAGTGCAGTCGAATGGTGGCAAAAACAGCAAAGGTGGTGAGCACTGAAGGGTTGAATTAGCAGATGGCAGGATAACAGACATACAGGACAGTTGCAAGTACCTGGGTATTCCACAGGCAAATGGAAACCACGAGGAGGCAGCAAGGAGGTCAGCTACAACCAAATACCTCTAGAGAGTGAGGCAGGTCCTGAGGAGCCAGCTCAATGGAAAGAATAAGATCCAAACCATCAACACCTATGCCCTACTAATCATAATCATCAGCTACCCAGCTGGAATAATAAACTGGCCAAAGGAGGAGATCAAGTCCACAGATAGCAGGACACAGAAACTCCTCACAATGCACAGAGGGTTTTCCACCTGAAGTCCAGCAGCCTGAGACTGTACGATAAGTGAAAAGATGGGGGCCGATGGTTAGTGAGTGTCAGAACCACTACCCAAGATGAAACAAGGAACATCCACGGGTACGTCAGAAAGAGGGCCCCCCAGAAAAAACTGCTGAGTGAGTACCTCAGGCAGTAGAAGTCAGACAGTGGGAAGGAAGAAGAAGAGGAGGTATCATGGAAGACTAAACCCCTCCATGGGATGTACATTGACAGATAGAAGACGTGGCTGATGTCAAGAAATCCTACTAATGACTAGAAAAGGCTGGACTGAAGGACAGCACAGAGGCTTTGATCATAGCAGCACAAGTACTGGCACTCAGGACAAGATTGGTTGAGGCAGGGGTCTACCACGCCAGATAAGATCCAAGATTCAGGCTGTGCAAAGATGCCCCTGAGACAGTCCAACACTTGGTAGCAGGGTGTAAAATAATAGGGGGGGGGCATCTGGGTAGTGTAGCAGTCTATTCCATTGCCTACCAACACGGGGATCGCCGGTTCGAATCCCCATGTTACTTCCAGCTTAGTCAGGTATCCCTACAGACACAATTGGCCATCTGTGCGGGTGAGAAGCCAGATGTGGGTGTATCTCCGGGTCGCTGTACTAGCACCTCCTCTGGTTGGTCGGGGAGCCTGTTCGGGGGGGACGGGGAACTGGGAGGAATAGCATGATCCTGCCATGCGCCATGTCCCCCTGGCGAAACTCCTCACTGTCAGATGAAAAGATGCGGCTGGTGACTCCACATGTATCTGAGGAGGCATGTGGTAGTCTGCAGCCCTCCGCGGATTGGCAGAGGGGGTGGAGCAGCGACCGGGATGGCTTGGAGAGTGGGGTGATTGGCCAGGAACAATTGGGGAGAAAAAGCGCAAAAAAAGGAAAGAAAAAGATAGATGGGAAAGTGTACACCGAAAGGCATAACCAAGTCGCAGGGATGGTGTACAGGAATGTCTGTACTGAATACAGACTGGAAGTCCCAAAGTCCAAATGGGAGAGACCACCAAGGGTGCTTGAGAATGGCAGCGTGAAGATCTTGTGGGACTTGAGGTTCCAGACTGACAAGTAGGTGCTGACTAACCAACCAGACATTGTGGTCCAGGTCGACAAGGAACAGAAGACATGAAGTAGTGATCGATGCAGCAATCCGGAATTGCGGCAACAACAGGAAGAGCATGAGAAGCTAGAGAAATACCAAGGGCTGAAGGAAGAACTAGATCGGATGTGGAAGGTGAAATCCGCAGTAGTCCCAGTGGTAATAAGAGCACTAGGGGCTGTGACCCCCAAACTGGGAGAGTGGCTCCAGCAGATTCCAGCAACAACATCTGAGGTCTCTGTCCAGAAGGGTGCAGTCCTAGGAACAGCTAAGAAAACTGCCCAGAACCCTCAGGCTCCCAGGCCTCTGGTAGAGGACTCGAGCTTGAGGAAGACACACACCACCAGAAAAACATTGACAAGAGAGGTTTTTTTTTAAAATAGAGTTTACATTTATATTTCACATGTTTTCTAATGCATACATTTGTACATTAACACACACAGACGCACTCAAGCGCAGATGCACACACACCCTCTGGCCCTCGTCTGTGACAGAGTGTTGAATCTTTTATGTGTTTATCCATTTTAACTGCACGGCTGGTGTATTATTTAAGCAGTGGTGTGCAGCTTATATTAACCCTCTCAGACGGGGCAGAGACAGGCCGGGACATAGGGCAACACCACTTCTCTGTCTCTCTCTGTTTTTCTACCTCCTCCATCATCATCTGTTCGTCTGCCTCTCTGTTGTCTAGCCGTGTCTCCATCCATCTTCCTCCTCTCTCATGGCTGCCCTCCTGCTCCTTTCTGCTCCTCCACCCCCCACCCCCCTCCCCCCCCCGACACCTCTCCCTTCAATCTTCAGTATGTGTGCGTGTATTTTTCTGCTGTCAAAAGTCTCTGTGTTTTCTCTCGGTCTCTGAGGAACTCCTGTCAGTCTGACCTAAGAAATCCCTGCTGTGTCTGTCTGTCCGTCCGTCCGTCCCCCTGTGTATTTTCCCTCTGTGGACATGTGTCTGAGCCCAGGGACCTTGGAGGACCTGCCTGTGACAAGGCGTCGAGGGGAAAATTGAGGAGGTATTGAAGTGGTTATGACTCCCTATACCAAACGTGCTGCTGACAGGCAACTCATCCTCCTGTGGCTCCCTGCCAGGGGGCCGGGGTCTCAGATGGATCTGAGGGGGGTAGGCAGCAGGAGGAAGGGGTCTCAACTGAACAGGCGGCCATGCGGGGTGGTATGAGCAGGCCAGCGCCAAGAAGGGATTGTAGGTAAATCTGGCGAGGGAGGGAGGGATCTGGCAATGGAGGGAAAGGGAGTGTGTGTGTGTGTGTGTGTGTGTGTGTGTGTGTGTGTGTGTGTGTGTGTGTGTGTACACGCACGAATGTGCTTGCATTTACACCTATGTGTTTGTTTCTTTGCGTGATTGTAGGCAAACAGGATAGGGGATGAGACCCAAAGCATGACTAGAATCTTTTATGCTTTCTTATCTGAGTATTGTGTGTGTGTGTGTGTGTGTGTGTGTGTGTGTGTGTGTGTGTAGGGGGGGGGCAGTTAGAGATGGGCTGTCTCCAGCCATGCTGTTTCAGTAAACTGGGACTCTGTGACCTCTGCCGCTCCTCCCTCCCACCTTGCCTATTGTGATCTGCCCTGCCTGGCACAGGGTTCGGGTAACTGCTCTGTCCGTCCCATCTGGGCCCCAGGAGGAACACAATATTCCCTCCACAGACAGCGCCTATCGATCGCTGTGTCAGGGGCCATATTATACCGCTCCCTCATTGGACTGCTGGAGCTTTTATTTGCTCTGGCTAGGGCTGTGTGTAAAACCGGTGGACGACGTTTAAACTATGGCAGATGAAGGGTTGCTGGACTGGATCTGACAGCTCTGCATATGGGTCCCGTACAGATGGTTATTTCACTCTTGGCTTACGGTCTGTCTTTTTTTTTTTAAAAAAGTTTGTTCATGTAGAGTGGTCAAGGCCTCTATCGTGTTGTTTTAGCCAGGGGCGAGTTTAAAATCAAGACGGTTGCAAACATTTCTTTGCTATTTAAATACTTTTTCCTTTCTTTTTTGGATTTCCCTCCTTTTTCGTCCCATTTGTACCCGTCCGGGGAGGGCTGCAGACTACCACGTCTCCTCCGACACGTGGAGTTGCCAGCCGCTTCTTTTCACCTGACAGTGAAGAGTTTCACGTGGGAGGATCACGCTATTCCCCCCCCAGTCCCCCCCCCCTGAACAGGTGCCCCGACCGACCAGAGGAGGCGCTAGTGCAGCGACCAGGACACACACCCATATCCGACTCCCCACCCGCAGAAACGGCCAATTGTGTCTGTAGGGATGGCGCCCGACCAAGCCGGAGGTAACATGGGGATTCGAACCGGCGATTCCCGTGTTGGTAGGCAACGGAATAGACCCCCTTAAACCCCTTTTCAAATTCAGAGTGTTGTCAGTTCAGTGAAATTGATCCAACTGCAAACCCAGTGTTTGTTTTTGTTTTTTCGTCACCTTGTCTATGAAACCTTGATTCAGCAGTACGGGGGGGGGGGGGTAGGAAGGGGGTAGGACAGCAGCACAGAGATGAGCCGCACAAGTGCCCAATCTGCTGTGTTCACCGAAGGTAAGAGCCATGTACAAAAATAAAATCAATAAAAAGAGGCTCAATTGATTTTGGTAATGCATGTGTAGCGAATTCGGGGGGCAGCCCGGGTACCGCCACAGCCGGGACGCGAACCCGGGTCTCCCGCGCCACAGGCGGCAACGTTAACCAGTCGACTAAAGGGTCCGACCCGGTAGCCAAGGGCTAGCGAGCCTATTTTATCAAAAAACCCGGTCTCCTTTCTTCTTTGAAGATCAGTGGAGCGATCCGGCTTATTTAAATCCCGTTTAGAAAGGAGTCTGTCATTATTGTCACGGCGTTAACCACGTGGACGCACGCTGCAGCCCGGAGACACGTCAGAACTGGTTTAACACGCGGTTCGATCCCCCTGCGCATCGCCTCCTCTGCAATTGACGCTCCGCTCACGTCTACCAGCAGATAACATGGTTATGTACAGAAAGAAAGGACTATCTTTGATGAAAAAGGAAAAGAGATGATTAAAAAGAGATGAGGCTGAAATAACCCAATTGCAGGCAGTTGCATGTGGTCTCACGCATACACACACACACACACTTGAAATCTGATTAAAGTGCTTTTGAGCTGTTACGGTACAACACGGCTTTCCACACATTGTCCTCTCGGGTGGCGGCTCCAGCTGATGTCTGGGTGTCGTCGTTTTGACTTGTTCTGTTTCGCAGCCCGCCATCACAGCACGTGGCCCTGAAAACGACACGGAAGGGTGACGGCGTAACTCGGTCGCCCCCCCCCCCTCCCCTCTTATCTTGCAGACCTGTCCACGGTCCGACTTGGCGTTCTTTGAGAGACTCCGAAATATCGCCGGGAAAGTGCCGGCGGAGATACGGCTCATTACCCAAAAACTCTACGCTCAACGGGAGGCCCCAGCCGAGACGACGTGCCCATTTCACACCTCCTGGCGGCACCTCCGACGAGCTCTGGTATTTCTCACACAAACACCTTTGGAAAAGTCCCAGTGTGTGACATTTTCTCACACATAATTAAGACGGTATAGACACAGGCCCCAACAGACACTGTTTAATGTCAGTGCTAATAAGGTGATGAATAGGTACGGCTGCAGCGCTGACACAGGCGGGGCGGCGAGCCATCCAGGTGTGTGTGTGGGTGGGGGGGGGGGAGTAGAGGGAGAACGGGAGGATGCAGAATAACTGAGGATTTGTACCCACCACGAGGGTTGGTGAGGACGGGGGTGACGGCGGGGAGAGGTTTGGAAGAGGGGCTAGGCGGGCGGCGGAGGGAGACGTCGAATGGGAGGGGCGGACAAGTGTGTTGCTGTCGTTACCTCTGAGAGGACAGGTGTGGACAATGATTAAGACCGAGTTTCACGGGCAGCCATCTGGAAACAGCCCTCACATCAGCCGCAAGGGACGGGATACTCGTTCACACACACACACACACACACAGCGAGTAGTTTTTGGGGTTTTTTTGTGTCAATTTTCTCCCCAGTTGTACCTGTCCAATTACCCCACTTGTCTGAGCCGTCCCGGTCGCTGCTCCACCCCCCTCTGCTGATCTGGGGAGGGCTGCAGACTACCACATGCCCCCTCCGATACATGTGGAGTCACCAGCCGCTTCTTTTCACCAGACAGTGAGGAGTTTCGCCAGGGGGATGTAGCACAGGGGAGGATCATGTTACCCCCCCCCCCCAGTTCCCCCTCCCCCTTGAACAAGCGCCCCGACCGACCAGAGGAGGCGCTAGTGCAGCAACTAGGACACATACCCACACCTAACTTTCCACCTGCCGACATGGCCACACACACAGCTGGAGGTAACACGGGGATTCGAACCGGCGATCCCTGTTTTGTCGTTCAACGGAATAGACCGCCACGCCACCCGGACGCCCGTGAGCAGTATTCTTATACAAGGGCGCCGCTCATGCCCGAGTGAAACAAACAAACGGTGCTGCGGTTGCTGGGGGAGCTGGAGGGAGCCTTGAAATGAATAATGAATACAATAATGTTTCCCCTCCATTTTGAATCTTCTTGCTTCAGCTCAGCCTAACACGCAGACCCACCCTCCGTCTGCCTGCACCACTCCGCTGTCCAGCCCCAAATCGTTCCCCTTCCTCTCCGGGCTGCAGCTTAATAAGGAAAGGGGGGTGGTGGTCGGAAACGAGGGACAGAAAAGGGTAGTCTTAATGAAAAACCAGCCGTGGTTTAACACCTGCTCTCTCCGGGGCACAGCTAATCTTTATTGGATTTTTTTGCCCCCAGTTTCGACACATCATTAAAAATAAAAGCTAATAACCTGAGGCATATGTGAAATGATACACATGTCAAACCCAATCGTTTGTCACGTTAAAATGCTTTACGTTTGAAAGTGAACGGCGACGGTGATCATTTCGTGTCAGACACTCGCACAAACGAACTCCGAGCTCGCCATCTTCTGCCGTGCAGACTGGAGGGGAGGGCGGGGTGTCTCCCATGCAGCAAAACACAAAAATACAGCACTTAAGCTGCGAGCTATATGATATCCATAAACCTTATTAAGCCACTCGATACCCAGCCGTACCCTCATCAGACCGCAGTCGTGGAAACCTAATCTCCAAACCCCGCATACGGATTAGAGCTGCCAGGCCAGGTTAATAAAGCTCGGGTTGTGTAAGGGTCAAGAGCCCGGACTGAGCCAAGCCTCCCATGCTATTAGAGTGATGTAGGTCACCGGAGCGGCCCTCTTAACAGCTCGCTTCACAAAAAGAGTCATCTATATTCTGCCGTTATCTCGTCATGGCTTTAGAAAAGAGAGCAAAAGCAGAGGTGACTCCTCCGAGAGTTGGTCTTGTAGAATCTAGGTCAGATGTGATCTTAACAGTTCTTCCTCTCCGAGAGGCTCCGCTGAAATATAAACCGAGCACGTCTACAGGCACACAGCAGTTAACGCTCACGCTATTATATTCTCCCCATTTACACAGCCTCCCCCTCCCATCGATCTGTCATCTGTCCATCCACCCGTTCTCCCATCCATTCGTCCATCTATTCATGGTGGAGTAAGCTAATTTGCTAATGTTGCGGGTCTTTTCCTCTAGTGCTCTGTAGGCATGAGATGTAAAGAAACTCAGATGGGTGAAACACGTTTTGACAACTGCACATGTTACTGCATTTGTGGTCGCATCAACACCGGTTGCAGTAATGGCAGCTAGTTATACTGCATTGCAAAAGGTGCCGTTAGAGTAAGAAATGACACTATAAAGGGGTCTTAACGTCTCTGCAGAGCCATGTTGGGTAGCAGTTTGCTGAGCCACACACTGGGGTCAGGGGTAAATTTCAGTCGGTCAGTTTTCATCCATCAGATTTACGGTGTTTACCCCGACATGTTGTGTTGCTTCTGTGTGCAGTACGCCTGGATTATGATGCTTGGTGCCAGTGTACAAAAGGCCTTACGAGGGCCGTACTTCATGTCAAAAGTTACGGAAAGATTGGGTGTCCGGGTAGCGTAGCGGCCTGTTCTGTTGCCTACCGACACGGGGCTCGCCGGTTCAAATCCCCGCGTTGCCTTCGGCTCGGCTGGGCGTCCGTACAGACACAACCGGCCGCATCTGCGGGTGGGGAGCCAGATGTGGGTATGTGTCCTGGTCGCCGCACTAGCGCCCCGTCTGGTCAGTCGGGGCGCCTGTTTGGGGGGGGAGGGGGAACAGCGTGATCCTCCCATGCGCTACATCCCCCCCGGCGAAACTCCTCACGGTCAGGTGAAAAGAAGCAGCTGGCGACTCCACATGTATCGGAGGAGGCATGTGGTAGTGTGCAGCCCTCCCCGGATCGGCACAGGGGGTGGAGCAGAGACCGGGACGGCTCAGAAGAGTGGGGTAATTGGCTAAGTACAACTGGGGAGGAAACCCGCCCCCCAAAAAAAATTATGGTAAAAATTAAGAAAAAAATGCTTCATACTAGAACCTCATGAGCAATGCTGGATGTGGTTTTAAAATGCTATAGCTTACTGTACATTTTGATCGTGCTTTAGCGGGGTTATTCACCCTCTCTCACGTGCGTTAATTTCCCTGTGCGATATTCGCTCTGCTCAGCTCCGGCACATCCACGCCGTAAGGAAGTCGGAGTTGTCTCAACAAGCCTACAAAAGCCAGCGAGTGGCATTTGGAGTCATCCATCAGCGCTTCTAGTAAACGGCGGTGATTTCTTTGTTAACAATATGACTGTCTGCAAGAAAGCATTGTAAAATATTATTTTCACTTGCAACTTTTTTTCTTCTTTTTTGTTTTGTTTTGTGATTTCTTGCTTATATAACAAAATTGAATAATCTGAAAATCTATAATTATTCTCATTCCCTGGTTCGTCTCTTTATGATAATTTGTCCCACACACGTCCTGAGCGATCTGAGTAGAGCACACAGGGAAACATACTTCCTCCCAGACTGAGCGTTTCCATTGCTTTTTTTTTTTTTTTTTTTTGCATAAATAAATAATGGAGTTCAATGGTGACGTCGACAATAACATCGTCGACGCGTTCAGCATTCCAACCGGGTTTACGTATGGGTCCGTTTCCGTGACTCTGGGCCGCGTGCAGAGACTCGCAGAACACCCAGCCGGTCCAGCCGAAGCTTAGTGATCAAAATGGCCTGAAAATAGAAATTGTTCTTACTCTCCAGTGCTGCAGCACTGCTGCAAGCCGGTGGAGCGGGCAAACAATTCATTAAAATCATTATCATCTAAACTGCCCCTCAAGAGTCCTGTAGAAGATGGGAAGGCAAGAAGGCAAAGGAGTAGAACCCTTTTTTTTTTTTTTTGTTCTTTGCAGAAAATCTCCTTGGCTCACCTTCTCAATAGCTCTAATTTCCCGCTCATTTTGTATGAAGAACACATCCTGTGAAGGCCGGCAGCCTTTCCACCAGCGTTTAGCCTCTCCTCGCCTCAGCCAGCTTGCAACCTGCACTAGGCAGCCCACTAAGGGGTCGGCATGATGCACGGCAGGAGCCGACATTCCTAATGACCCGTAGCCGAACATCGGCGGACTCTCGGAGTGGTCCGAGACGCCGCTGATTCCGGAATGTAGCACCAATCTCATTTGGTCACAGCACGCGCCTCCTCCGCACAACTCCGCTGGTGGGTGTGAATAACATGGAAGCAAGTTGAGCTCCCGGCACATTCGCACCTACACGCAGAAGTGGTGGTGTGTGTGTGTGTGTGTGTGTGTGTGTGTGTGTGTGTGTTGGTCGTAGTGGGGGTCTACAGAGTGGTACACCCCCGGTCTCTCCTCTCTGTCTCATCCAGCAAGCAGTTTAACTCCCATTAGCTACAGCACTGGCTCATATCCTTCGCTAGCCCCCGGAAGCATTGTCACAGGTCTGTAAAAACGTGCTTCGGCTCAAAAGCTTTACATTTCAGCGCACATTAATGCACATCCACAGCCGCCTTTCTGAAATCACTCCAACCGTGCGTGTTTGGAGAAGACCCCAGCTGATGTGTTGTTGGTAAAGGAAGGAGAGAGAGAGAGAGAGAGAGAGAGAGAGAGAGAGAGAGGCGGACAGAGACAGAAAATAGGAGAGAGATGGACAGGCAGATAGACAGGTGGACATCGGGAGAGAGGTCAGACTGGGCTGATGCTTCACAGCTCCTAATCCTGCTGGAAGTTAGGCCTGCTGTTTGTTTCCCTGTGTTGGCTCTATCAGTCACACTGAGATGAAGCCCGGGGAAAATAATACAGTGAGATTGGGGAAGTTTCCAGGGCAGATTGGGCTGGGGGGTGGCTGAGCTGTAATGCTGCACGAAGCGGCGGAGCCAGGCATCCAGCTGACTGTGTATAGATGTGTAATGGTAATGAAGAGGGATGATGTGAATCTGATACTGGAGGAGTGACGCACATACATGCACACCCAGACACAAGGGACTCTCAAGAATAGCCCCACGGTGTACCCCACAGAAACGCTCCCGATAAACATCATCCAGCTCGGTGCTACTATTTCTGCAGCGTCTCCACTTTCAAATGTTTCGGCGATGATAGGGCGAAACTTGGGGGGGGTGGAGGGGGGGGTTCTCTGATATATGAAGGGAATGTGCTGACACGTCCTCACTACTCCAGCCATTGATGCCTTGAAATCATTTCCGTGATAGACTTTGCTTGCACACTGTGTCAGCGGGTAGAGGAGTTCTTCTGGTGTGCACTGAATAAAGGCTCGGGGAGATGGAGAAGGCGATAGAAACAGAATTTTAAAATGCCTGCCCCCAAGCTGGGCTGTCTCGGACTTTGGGTGACTTGGATGAATACGGTGTGGCTACCGTGCAACCATCCGTCGGTCAATTTTTGGGTCGATCCGGGGAGGGCTGCAGACTACCACATGCCTCCTCCGATACATGTGGAGTCACCAGCCACTTCTTTTCACCTGACAGTGAGGAGTTTTGCCAGGGGGGCGTAGCACATGGGAGGATCATGCTGTCCCCCCCCCCCCCACAGGCACCCCGACCGACCAGAAGAGGCGCTAGTGTAGCAACCAGGACACATACACACATGCGGCTTCCCACCCGCAGACACGGCCAATTGTGTCTGTTAGGGATGCCCGACCAAGCCAGAGGTAACATGGGGATTCGATCTGGCGATCCTCATCTTGGTAGGCAACGGAATAGACCGCCACACCAGCAGGATGCCCCTGTCAGTCAAATTTAATACGTACACGGCTACCGTGGCCTCAAAAAAAAAAAAAAAAAAAAAAACCACGCTGTGACTTCCAATTTGCACAGTTGTAGAAGTCACTTTCAGACAGGGTCAATTTCTCTGTGAATCCACCTGACAAGTAGAGGAGGTTTTTATTTTTGTACAGTATAGTTTTTTACGTACAGTAATAGTTTCCACCTAATTGCTTAGGGATGCTCTAATAAAATCAATAAGTGAACCTTTGACGCTTGTTATCTCATTAAGAGCCATGTAAATATGTCCAGTGCTTCGGCAAAACAGCTCTTGAAAAGCCCAGTGAGCTACATAATGAAAAATGAGAGAAAAATGAGAAATTATTTGAAGCCTGTTTTCCTGCCACAGCCCGGTGGCTAATGGGCTTTGAGAGTCGATGTGGGAGGGAAACAGATGGGGGTGGGGGGGGGGGGGGTTTGAATTTTTATTCAAAGGAGGGTAAAGCCATCAATTATAGAGTTTAGTCTGTTGCAAGGTGCAGATTAGCGCTCGCGCGGTGAATCCAGACATGGCCCCGTACATAACAAAACAACACATTATAGAATCAGGAAATGTCTCCATTCCCTTATTCTACCTGGTAATGAAGATTAATAGCTGGCAATGTGAAATCATGCATGGACGATTTGCATTCTGCACCAGAGCGAGCGAGGGAGAGAGCGAGAGAAAGCAAATCATAATTTTTAAAAATCAGGCTTTCCAACAGGCATGACGCTCTGTTGATATGCTCACATATGTGCCGGTGTCAGATCAGCTCCACCAGATGAACATGTCTATCAGCTTGATGAGGCACAGGCACACAACAGCGCATAGTGTGTATGATACGGGAGTCACAAGTCGACTGACAGTAAGTCGATGAATCTAAGTGACAGGCGCGGCGTTTCATATTAACAGCAGGTAGCGCTGATAAATACTTAAAAATGTGACATTTTTGTTTCCGAGTCTGGAATAAGATCCGCCTTTTATACCCTGTAGTGAATGGTTGATATAATTGGCCCAGGAGCATGTGATGTATATTTATACAGAAAAGAACGTAGTTTTTAGAAATAAAAAAAAAAATCATAAATTTCAGATATGCACCTAATGTCATACCTGTACATGTGAGAAATTACAAATAAGCGGTGGGAAGGGGGAAAAAAAAGAAAAAGTACAGCCCCTTCTTCATTTTCTTTCGCCGTGGTCAAGAATGATGGTCATTAAAAATCTCACTTGGGTTTGATGTTAAAAGATGGCAGAAGTAGGTGGACGTTACAAAGCCCGGAGCTTGGAAAATCAATCGGAGGCATAAGTGCGAGTTCCACGCCGGCCTCCCGGATGACCGTCTTGCTTCGCCCAGGTTGGCTTTAATCATCAGTGATCCCCCCCCCCCCTACCACTGTTCAGGGGCTCGCTGCTCCTTCTCCTGCCCTGAAACCCTTTGATATGGATAGGTGTGAAACCGCCTCTCGCTGCTTCTGCACCACCACCACCAGTGCCCTCGCTATCCCAGAAATTCAGTTTGCAGTCTCCGTCCAGTTTGTGACTTGATTATTCTGCTTTGGCTCTTTAAATTGGTGTCTAGAGAAAGAAGGCCTCTCTCTCCTTCTCCAAAAAAAAAGAAGCTCCCATTGAATGAAATGGAAATCTGCTAGGGCAAGGTAATGGAAATGGATGGCGGGTGGGTGACCTACGGTTCAGGCCTACGTGTGCGGTCGATGAGTTGACGTTTGTAGAGACGAGCCCAGAGCCGTCTTCATCCCGCTCCTCCCCCCCACTGGTTCAGACGCAAAGGCGACGAGCCTTCGTTTCTGACAGAACGGGCTCGAAGGACGAGGGCGGCGCGGTACGAGGGCTGAGGTTACCTCTCCGTGGCATATACGGAAACGTACCTGATAGTGAAGTAATTAGCACAGGGCCCCCCATGATGATCCCGACTTACAGGCCTCCTTCCCATCTAGAGAGGTCCGCTCATTTCTTATCCTCTGCTGTTGTCCCGTCTTTTGTGACCTTTTCAAAAAAACCATTCTAACGCCGCTTCAGAGGCGAGTTTGGTGGACCGGGGAACAGACTGGGAGCAGCACCAAGTGCCGGTACTCCGGGTTTTGCATTGCAGCAGGAGGCTGTGTGAGGGGGAAGCTCGTTTTTATTTCATCTTTCCGTCATTTCTGTCTCATTTCTGTTTGAATCTATGCAGCACCTGCGTATGTATGTCGTGCCATTTAAAGCACTGACATGAACTGAGAGGGCCACTCGAGGAGGAGGTGGAGCAGACAGGATGTGGGGGGGCCGTCAACATTTAGCCTGTCTGTCTGGTCGTAGGAGTGACATATGTAGGGAAACGCTACAATGTGGGCAGTCCAAAGCAGCTCGTAAACAACCAGTGAGTTTCATTCGTGCCCCCCCACCCCACCCCCTTCTCTTTTTATTGTTGGTTTTTGTCAGCTTTTTTTCACGTTTTTGTGGGTGGTCCCCCCCCCCCCTATCTTTCTGTCGCTCGCCCTCCTGCTGTGTCCAGACAGTCACTGTTGAGAGCTGACTTTGCCACATCTCTGATTGATGAATCACCTATGATAATCCATGCTGCACAGCTGGACATGGCTGCCGCTCTCCCCGGAGCCACAAACAGTTGCAGCCACACACACACACACACGGGTGACAATTCGTGCTCGTGCACACACACACACACACACACACACACACACACACACACACACACACACACACACACACACTGGCATATATGCACAATTATACACTGTACAAAATGTGCTGGCGATACATTGCCCCACGCTGGGTTTACACGAGTTAGATGAATGTCGGCCTGCGGACTCGTGACCTCATCAGGAGGAATGTGTTCGCCAATCAATGCACAACGTGTAGAAATTCCCGCTAGTGTGTGATTAGTGTACGTGGAGCCTCCTGGTGGGATGGAATTTCAAGGAAAAGGGCATTTGAAGAGCAATGTTATCCCGGTAGACTCGCACACTACCTATGAATTAGTTATGGTGTTGTTGCAACCGACAGACCGACGCACAAAAAAATATCTTGGCTAACTCCTCCCTCTCCATTCTCTTGCCGCCTGGTATCGCAGAACAATGCCAAGCAAGAAATCCACTTACAGTCGTCCTCCCTCGGCCCAGAGGACCGTTCCCGGATCCTGTTTGGGTCTTTGCGGACAGTGTGTTGACATGCAATTAACTGGAGCAGAAATGTTGGTTAAATATTTAATCGCCCGAGTTGGGGGGGGGGGGTGAGTGTGGGTAAGGGATGGTGTCAGTTTTGCCATGCCCATGTTTGGAGCTCTTGCAAAGATGTGGGACATCTGAGTGGGGAAAGAATAAAAATAAAATCTGGATGAAAGAGAGGGCGGTCGAGAGACGGGGAGACGGGGTGGGCTGACGAGACAACAGAGGGAAGACAAAGGGGGGGGGGGGTGGTAGGTTGAACTGGTCAATATGCATTTGTTTTGTGACTCGGAATAAATGGCCCGAGGGACAGAGGGTTCCTGGCTCGGCCGCACCTCATTATTTTATTAAGAACGGAGGGGGGATGGATATCCCCCCGCAGTGCATATGACCGGCGAGGATGTGTCATCCATAATGGTTGTTCTCTATTGAAACATGTAGGGCGGCCGCACAGTGGAACATCTCTCAGGCACGCTGTCGCACCGTAGGGAAGAAAATACCACACGGACCAAGGACGCTCTCAAGGTCACGTCTTTTTCTGCAACAGAGAAAGCTTTTTTTTTTCTATTATCCATAGCTGCATAGTGTCATAAAGCGTTGGATTTGAAGTAGCCTCTCCCACACTTCTTACGCATGTTTAAAGGGCTGTATGGGACAGTACGAGTAGTGGGCATCAGTAGGAATCGCTGGGAGGTTGATGGTTAGAACAAGTGCTGAAAACAGCCACAGGCCACAGGGTCAGAATTAAATAACTTCTTCGAGCAGAAAACACCGCTGTTCCCGCCATCGACGCTGGCGATGGCGGGAACAACCGTCCCCTTCCAAAAACAACCACAATCCCCTTTTAAACTGTTGCCATAGATGTACATGTTCTTAAAGTGATACTGACATCAGAATCTGAAAATTCCTATTGATAGGTTGTTCCGAGTTGGAATGTGACCACGGAGAAATTCAGTGGCCAAAACGGCATCTCTGTGGCCACTCGAGAGATCTGTGATTGGCTGTAGATGGTGTCCAGTGACAAACGGTTGCCGGTGAAGACGTAGACACCAGTCAGTTTGCATATAGGGTGTGTCCGTAGCTATAGAGATGCTACAAAACCACGGAGAAGCCGTTCTTTCACCCCCTCCTGCTAGCTACTTGGCTCCAGTTTGTGCTATTTTGCTGAGACTTTATTATCAAGCTTGCTATGACGTATTGCTATCTATCTATCTGTCTATCTATCTATCTATCTGTCTGTCTATCTATCTATCTATCTATCTATCTATCTATCTATCTATCTATCTATCTATCTGTCTATCCATCTATATCTAAATATCTATCTATCTATCTGTCTGTCTGTCTGTCTGTCTGTCTGTCTAAATATCTATATCTATCTATCTATCTATCTATCTATCTATCTGTCTATCTATGTCTATCTAAATATCTATCTATCTAACATTTATTTGTATCACCGAATCCTCCTCCTCGAAACTGTAATCCTCGCAGAGGATCTCCCTATTTTTTGTAAATAACAAGTGACGAGCAGTACCGAGCCCCGCCCACCCAGGAAGACAGTAGCCAATAGCTTTGAATTCATAAAACCACACCTGTTTTCAGTTATGAGTCAAACTCACAATGTTAAAAAATGTGTTCAGAAAGGGCACGTCAGTCTGTCTGTAACCATGATTGATTTTCTCACACAAAGTGTTTTCTTTTATATATAAGTATTTTATTTTATTCATTTTGGAATTGTCCCCATTTTTCTCCCCAATTGTACTTGGCCAATTACCCCACTCTTCCAGGCCATCTCGGTTGCCGCTCCACCCCCCTCCGCTGAGCCGGGGAGGGCTGCAGACTACCACATGCCTCCTCCGATACACGTGGAGTTGCCAGCCGCTTCTTTTCACCTGACAGTGAGGAGTTTCACCAGGGGGACGTAGCGCGTGGGAGGATCACGCTATCCCCCCCCCCCCCGGGGGGAGGGGGGGCTGATCAGAGGAGGCGCTAGTGCAGCGACCAGGACACATACCCAACCCACATCCGGCTTCCCACCCACAGACACAGCCAATTGTGTCTGTAGGGACGCCTGACCAAGCCGGAGGTAACACGGGGATTCAAACCGGTGATTCCCGTGTTGTTAGGCAACGGAATAGACCACTACACTATCTGGACACCCTTAAAAATATTTTAGGACACAGGAAAAAAAATCTCACTGGTGTCATGGTTTAGTTTTGTGATTATTTTTTTTTTTTTACATTTTTTAGTAATTCTGTACTTGCACTTTTGACTATGGTATGCATTAATTTGATAATATTTATTCACTACAATGTCCACAAAACATTATACACCCAACATTTCATGAACTTTGAGCCAAAAAACCCCCCAAAAAAAACACATGCTGCATGTCAAATTGGGATGATTTGTTTGTGTCGAGCTGAAAGTTAAACCCAAAGGGGGTTAACAGGGGGGATGGCATCCCGTTGCAGATCCCCCTCAAATCGCCCTCTAGTTCCTACCATGCAAAGGCGACTGAAACTCAGTTTGATTCTCGGCTTCGAGGAGCCCCTGAGATGGACCAGACAGAACCTTGCAGCCCTTATTCTGTGCATTGTCTAGATTTCTTCCTCCTGAGATTTGTGTCCCCCGGATGACTTTCTGGTCCAATTCAGCTCATCACTGATAACCTGTAAGAATCCCAGTTCCTGGATCGCCAGCTTCTAAAACATTCATCACTCCCTCGCTGCTCACCTAGTTGAGGCCTAGCTCGTATCAGAGGATTTGACGGGGTTTTTTTTCTGCACGGCTGTCAGACTTAACAGGGTTTTTCTCCCCGCTTAAGGAGCAGGGTCAGCCGAGGGAGAGCTTCTAATCAAGGTTCTGTCTTTCTGGCTGGTCAATAGGTTGGTTGGGTCAAGAGTTATGGGTTTGGTGAGTTCAATTCCTAGCTTATGTGTGCTCACATGGAGTGAATTTAGAGTGCAGATGCTCAGCTATTCTCAGATACACTTTCCTAGTGGGAATCAAGTTGTATTGAAAGTCTCTTTTTGGTTCAGCTACCTTGACTCAGTTACAAGAACACAAGCTAATTACTTGTAGTGTTATTTTGGTCTTTTTATATCAAAATGTGGCCACCTTTATGGAAATGTTTATGTGTGCCATTGCAGTTGATATAAATATCTATTGACACTATGTTTTCCCCCCTGTTGTATGAACTCAATAGAATTCATTCTGGCTTTGACTCAACCAACAGTGACAAATCTGGTGGTTTCTGCAGGCCTTGCCATGTTCCTTCACAGCCGCAGGGCCGTCGCTAAATAAAGATCAATACCGAACAAGAGATGCGTCTCCATACAAGTAATCGGGGACGTGTACACAGTGTCCCAGTGTATTTGTATTTGAATCAGTCAGGATGTGAAAGCAGGGTAACAACGTCCACTGCGATCTGTTGTGTGCCTGTTTTCATGCCGGACTGTGAAACTAAAAATACCGGTCGTGTAATGGTGGTAGTGCATGAAAATAGTTTAATTTGCCCCTCTGCAGCGTGGTTCTCCATACTCTCTCCACCCCCTTGCCCCTGCCACAGTCACAGAGAAAGGATGCAGGAGAGAGAGGAAAAATAAATTCTAAGTGAAAGCAATGTAAATGAATGTGACTTTGGTGCAAAGGCTTAGCATAAATGTTTTGGATTTTTTATTTTACCCACAGTGATTTGTGCACGGTTCGTCGACCTCCGGTGGTTCTGTCTCACTTCGAAACATTAATACATCAAACCATAAATCTTAATCAATGTTGCCGTCACTTTTTTACTTCCAAACAAACAGAACATTTGTCCTTTTGTACAACAAGGCCACATGTGAGGTGTCAGATAATTGGTTGTTATTAGCAGGTCTGATGCTGGGTAAAACCAACCGTCCTTTTTATGTCGCTTTTATGCGTTTATGCCCTAAACCACTGGAAGATCTGAATCGATTCGGCCGACAGCTGTTAGATAAGGTGCATAAAAGCCGCTGTTGGCTCAGAGGCCCGGCACAGTGCATTGTGCCCGTCTGTTTGTGGAGCCGTTCAAGGCTCGGTCCCTAAACAAATGTACCTCCCTGTTTATGCTGACACTGTCTGTTGACACATCCCCAAGCGTTAGGCTTTATCGCTCCTCCTCGGGGGGGGGGGGGTCCCAGCTCATACAATTAATTCTGTTTCACATTCTGTTTGCATTTTAAATTGTTCCTTTTATGCTCTCCCTCACTTTGTTAAATCCCCCCCAGCGGATTTCTTATCAAGATAACTTTCGCTGTCGAAGATGGCCTCTGTCTGACGGTATCGGAGGAGCGCAGCAGGATCTCCTCCTTCATGTATTTGCTCATTGCTCCTCTCGACAACAATGATGTCCACGGCAGTGTAAACACAAACTTCCTGCTTCTCATAGAGCACAAGACATCTTAAGGCTTTGCACGTACGTACGAACCTCGTTCCTATTCATCTTCACATTAGCATAGCGACGGTTAGCGCAGCCGGTCAGTACAAGTTGGCGTTTTTGGGGTTTTTTTCTTTTCGGACCCCCCCCCCCCCCCCCCTTACTCCCCAATTGTACCCATCCAATGACCCCACTCCTCCAAGCTGTCCCGGTCGCTGTTCCATCCCCTCCGCTGATCCGGGGAGGGCCGCAGACCACCACATGTCTCCTCCGATACATGTGGAGTCGCCAGCCGCTCCTTTTCACCTGACTGATGAGTTTCGCCAGGGGACATAGCGCGTGAGAGGATCACGCTATTCCCCCCAGTTCCCCCTCCACCCTGAACAAGCGCCCCAATCGACCAGAGGAGGCACTAGTGCAGCGACCAGGACACATACCCACATCCAGCTTCCACCAGCAGACACGGCCAGTTGTGTCTGTAGGGACACCCAACCAAGCCGGAGGTAACACGGAGATTCGAATCGGCGATCCCCGTGTTAGTAGGCAACGGAATAGACCGCTAAGCTACCCGCTACGCTACCCAGATGCCCACAAGTTGGTGGTTTGACTGGTTGACCAGAAGGGGTGAATAAAAATGTGGCTAGCTTTATTCCTGCCGTTAATGTCCGACACTGCTCAAGCATGGATGCCTTTAGCACCATGTGTGCATGTGTCAAGCAGGACACACGGCTGAGCCACACACGCTCGAGTCCAGTCAGGTTTGCGAATATAGCCCTTGATCTCAGGGGGCACTCACAGTGGAAAACTGTTTGAATGGAGATACAGTAAATGACAATGGACGACAACACTTTTTTCCATTTACCCTTGATGCACCAGATGTAAATGTTGCAAAAGTACATTATGTACACACTGTCCTTTATACACACACATCACATACACACACATACACATGCAAACTAACACTTGCAAATACAGGCAGAATAGATCAGTGTTTCCCAACCCAGTACTCAAGGACCCCCTATCCTGCAGATTTTCATTGTAACCCTGCATAGGTAGCCCTGCTTGTACTTACTCAACCAGTCATCTCACAGCATTTAATTATGTCTTTGGGTTCTGAGAGGAAACTGGAGCCCCTGGAGGAAACCCACGCAGACACAGAGACGGCATGCAAACTCCACACAGAGGACGACCCCCAAGGTTGGACTACCCCAGGGCTCGAACCCAGGACCTTCTTGCTGTGAGGCGACTGTGCTAACCACTGCGCCACCGTGCTGCCAGTGTGCCGAATTGTAACATAAAATTTAAAAAACAAAAGCAAAAAGGCATTGTTGCCCTTGGTTGAAGATTAGGGCGGGGATCTGTTGTCTCGTGTTTCTTCATTACAAGCTGGTCAGAGTGACATACCAGAGGGCCGAGCCGATAGCCTTCTCTGCATATCGGATGTGTGTGTGTGTGCGTTTGTGATACTAGAATTAAAGGATAGCTTGATTAATTACCCTTTATCAACCGTTCCCATCGGGTCCTTCGCGGTCCCCTTCACTGATCGGGCTGACACGGCCGCTGAGACACACTAATAACATTGTTCATCCAAATAGAATTAAATCAGAAAGGCCATAGCTATTGGGAGGATCCCTATGGAGCCGAGGCTAAAAAGCCTGAAACCAAGCACCATACAGGGACAGTCAAAACTAATTTGATATATTTCATCAGATAAAACGGAAGGGCACAGACACGAAGATTCCCATTCAAAACGACTATTTTCGGGGGTTATCCGATTACGCGAGAAACAGACCCGCCTGTTGGAGCGTGAATACCACAATGTCCATCACGTCTAAGCTCTTTGCTCCTCGCAGCAGAATTGTAGTTGGGAGACAATGATTGCCTCATTCATCCATTGTGTGTACAGTGAGTCCAAGCCTGTTTGAAAAGGCATTACGGGGCTTTCTGACAAAGTTTGTGAGGGGGTCGTGTTCATTAGCGCTTCTGATGGAGTGGGAGTTGTGAGTCAAACCTGAAACGGCCGGAGGGCGAGAGGAGAACCGGGCTGCTGTGCTGTCGCTATTATAACTGGGCCAAACATATACATATTCAAGGGGACAGGGTTTCGGCGTCGTTGTCAATACCAGAACACACACGCACGCACACACACACACACACACACACACACACACACACACACACACACACACACACACTGTGATGACCCCCTGCTCTGTTGGCCCGAGTTCGTACTGTTTCAGCTCCAGGGGAGAAGAGCATCTGAGCCCAGCGACTGTGGAGACTTTCTCCACTCATGCACATTTTATTGATTCTTTTTTAAAACGCCACAATGCACATCACACCTCACACACACACACACCTACTCTCTCACATTACTGATTTATGAACACCCCTCCTGCACTTTTGTTATTATTTCCTAAAAAATTTGTTAAGGCAATTTCCCCTTAATTTCAACAAAATTTTTGCTCTTGTAGTAGTCTTATGAGCCATGCCATCTCTCTCCCTCACACACACACACACACACAAACACAGCAATTAGATTTCACCACCGGCTATTGGCCTTAGTTTTTTTAATATTTCTTTTATCCGGTCCTCTACCCCACGTCTCGGGGCTCTGTCCATCATCCCTCACGTGGTGTTTATGGTGCTTGGTCAGTTAGGATGTTAGTTCAAGCTATCAAAGCATACTTGAGCTGGATACCAGTCCCTACCTGCTGCTAGCTGGCCGCCTGAAAGAGAATTTCTATCCTTAGGTGATGAAATATAGAGAAAAAGATAATAAAAACATGTTATGACATGGTAGTTCACCGATGCAGGAGGCAGTAGAAGATTCACGGTACACGGACCATAAATTTGATGGGATAAGTGGCTTGGATAATGCATGGGTGGATTGAATAGTTACACTATTGAAAAACTGAAAAAAATGCAGGATACCACTGAAATATATAACTCATATTGTGATTATTCCAGTAAGATTGTTCAACTTGAAAAAAGAAAATCATTCTAGGGGTTTGTGCGTCTGTATGATACATGTTTGTGTAGATCCTGTTGCGTCATCTCTCTTGATTTGATTCCTGAAGAATACTTCCACACTTGAAAACCAGCAGTAACAGATACTTGAGTGCAAAAGTCAACTTCTTCCTCTTCTGGCTTGTTCCCTGTTTTTCAGGGGTCGGCACAGCGGATTTTACAGTTTCCACCAGGACCCTGTGAGGACACAGCACCAATGGTGGCCGTTGTTGACCCGGGCCTCAACCGATCCAGTATGGGCTTGTCAATCTGCATACTGATTTGGCAAAATTTTACATCGGATGCCCTTCCTGACACAACCACCAACCCTATGGACGGGGGCACAGGTAAAGCACTGGATGCCATCCCAGTATTCGTGGGCTTGCGCCCATGCCTGTCACGTTGAGGGCAAAAGTCAACAACGTATCCAAAACGTAATTACAAATACTTGGAAAAATAAGTAGATGAGTACTAGGTAGATGACTTGTAAGGGCATACCAGCCCGACTGTGGAACTTGACTACAGAAGGTATTTATATCTGTTCCGTTATGCAAACTGTAGATGACTCACTCACTACAACACTGGTAGTTACAGACCAAACTGACGACAAAATGGCCGTATTGAAAGCTGAACATGTTTGATTTTATCTTTCATTCGATTTATATTCTCAAAGCCATGGCTTCTGAGAATTGATTATACCTTTGACTTAGCCTTTTGGCCGTCGAGATGCTGTGTACCAAGTTAAATGTCTTGTGTATTACTGAAGCTGTCGTTGAAATAAAAGCAGCTAAAACAGTTTTCAGTTCAGTTTTCAACGTGAACGCTGAGACCTTGTTAACCTGCCCGGTTCCTCTGCGGTTAAGCACTGAAGTGTTCAGTGGATAGAGGTCTGCCTAGGAACTCAGACAGGGAATTACTGCTAAAAATATGTCGCCTTGGTGGGTCAGGTAGAGAGCCGTGGTACCGCATCCCCCTGACGCCGACACTCTGTGCTGACATTGAGGGGGCGATTTGGTTGGACAAAGTTGCCTGAGAGACATTGCTAAAAGGGGCCAGAAAGTCCGAGACTATTGATCGGTATATACATGACACACACACTGATATATACACACACACACACACACACACACACACACACAGATACGCACAAGCAAACACACAGGCTCTGTCTTTCTATGAGAAATGAACAGCACCTTGTTTAAGACTGAGAGAGGATTCACGACATCCTTCATCATTTTTACTCCCATCCGCTCCGACTCAATCCCCGGCGAGAGCACCTAATTACAGTGGGCAGATGCTGGAGCACCTCTGAGCGCTATCATATCGCCACATGCCTTTTTTTTTTTAAATTTGTTTTTCAAAACTTTATTGCACATTCACTGCATTAGAGTGACGATTAGGTTTATGCGTCTCCCCGAAGCCTCTACAAAGCATTTAGCCATCCCTCTCGCGACATTATTAAATGCTCCTGTCATCATTTCTGATGGCTTCTCTCCGGTGGCGCTCCAAAAATAGAACTAGCTTGTTCAGCGTCCATCAGGTGAGAATATACAGACGGAGGAGGCGGTTGTGGAAGAGGTGGTAACAGAGGGGAAGGTGAGGGGTGAGAGACATGTGTAGTGTTAGAGAGGGGGGATATCTGATCAAATGAGCCGATCCCCATGTACGGCACTAATGACAAGCCTGGAGGAGCAGCCGCTATCCTCTCACCAGATGTGAGCAATGTGATGCTGGCCGTTGAGGAGAGGAGATGAAGAGAGCTCAGCCCATATTGGATAATTGCCTCTAATAAAAGTTTAGTGACACACGGCGCAGGGTAAATCTGGCGTTTGGTTGGATGCACACCTTTTAAAGTATGAACTCTCAGTAGGTGAACCACTCCATCCTTTCCTCTGAAATATAAATTAGCTGCAGCCTCTCTCTAGACCTGACTACCGTCTGTTTATTGAACAAAGCCTCCCTGATTGATGTTTACAGCAGGTGATCTATGATTTACAGCTATTCTTTCTTTGAAATCCTTTCATATACTGCACATGTACAGTAATGTCAGTCACAATCCCAATCAGGTCAAATAATTAACCATTCTGTCTGCATTCAAAAATGGATTTTGTTTTTTTTCTTTTTAACCACAGCAATATCAGAATGAATACATGATGAAGTGCTACTTTGTTTGGCTGTTTGTGCTAATTAATTCCTATGAATTACCTCAATAATAAGTAATTTTGTAGGGCAATTTAACCTATTTCCATTCAGAGAGATAGCTATCCAGGGCCAGTAAGTCATTATTATCAGCATCAACAACTGCACCTCCTTCACCACTCCTCTGTCCCAAGGCGTTCCCCAGGGTTTGGTGCTTGGTCCTCTTCTGTTCATCCTGTACATGCTTCCTCTTGTTAACATCATACGTTGTCATGGTCTCCACTTCCACTGTTACACCAATGATGTCCAGCTCTACATCTCCACTAAATCCATCACCACTACAAGTTACTCCACTCTGACCAACTGCCTCATTGAAATCAAATCATGGATGCAAGCCAACTTCCTCAAACTAAATTGCGATAAATCTGACATGATCATCATCAGTCCCAAATCCCTTACCAAAACCACTTATAACTTCTGCCTCACCATCGATAACTTCCATCTGTCTCCCTCCCCACATATCCATAGCCTCGGAATCATTTTTAACAGCAACCTCTCCTTTGAACACCACATTAATCAAATCGCCAGAACTGCCTTTTCCCACCTAAAAAAAAACAACTTTATCTCCACCCATCACTCTCCTTCTCTGCCGCCAAAACTTTGATCCATGCCTTTATCACATCCAGAATTGACTACTGCAACAGCATCTCTATGGCTCATCATCCAAAGTCCTAAACAAACTCCAGTACATCCAGAAGTCTGCTGCTCGCCTGGTCACCTACTCCGGATCCTGTGACAACATCAGCCCTGTCCTCCAGAACCTCCACTGGCTCCCCGTCCCACAGCGGATCTGACTCAAAGTCCTTCTCGCTCACAAAGCCCTTCATAACCAGCCCCGTCGTACGTCACCGACCTGCTCCACTACCATACTCCTTCCTGCAGCCATTGTTCCTCTGATGCCAACCTCCTGTATCCACCGCACAGGACCAAGCCCCAGACCTGGGCCACAGAGCCTTCTCCATCAGAGACTGCACTGATCTGTCCACATTCAAATCATTAATCAAAACTCACCTTTTCAGAATTGCTTTTAATGTATTATTAATGTTGTGTGTTAAATGTTTTTGGTGTGTTGATTAATGTGTATCTTATGTAAAGCATCTCTGTGTCCCTTGAAACGCGCCATACAAATAAAATGTATTATTACTATTATTCATTGTTAATTTCACTCAATTTCTGCAAACTTTTTTTTCCTGTTGTTCTTTCTGCATCTTGATGTGAACAGAGATTACTTGTCAGTGGGTAACTTCTAAAGTGGTACCAACCCCTAAATGATAGATTTTGAGCTGAAAGCATATTGGCATTTCCCTCGGGAGGTAAAAATGATTGCTTCAGTGATAAGTTCAACAAAAAACAAGACATCATCACACTTTTTGGGAGAAAATCCATACTTTTTCTTTCCTCCTTGGAGAAATGCACAATATGAACAACCCTCCCAGATTTCTCATTACATGAAGCCATCAAAAACGACAATACCCTATATTGCTTAGCCAGCAGACATGGGGTCCAGTGCATCAATAATAACACTAAATAATGATAATGATAATAGCATTTATTCATATAGCAAAGCAGAAGCAGAATACTCAGAAAGCAATATAATGACAGAAAGAAAAACATTAAGGCCAAACAAAAGCAAGACAAAGTTAAAACAAGAAGACAAGACGCAGAAACACAGAGAGAAAACAGAAGGGTGTTGAAAGATGAAAATGGTGGAAAAAGATAAAATGGCAGTTAAAAAAATGTAAATCAAATTACAAGAATTCGTGCACTCAATGGAGTGCAGATCTCCACCAGGCGTACAAATCTTTTCCCTGCCAGTATAAGATTTTTGCATGGCGCCCAAATCGATTGAACGGGAAATATGGAAATACAAGTTGTTAAGATGCAACTCTCAAGCTTACATATCTAGCTAATGAAAACGTTTTGCCTGTCAGTGTGAGGATGCGCAGCCTCCTTGGCGGACCCTCGCATGAAAGCAACAAAGTCTGACATGAAATGACAGAGATCAGGCTATCATAATGTCCAAGCCCTTGTTAAAATACGTCAAATGTGTTTAACCATCACAATTTTCGCGATGTAAAACGAATAAAGGTGAATGGCTGCTCTGCTGATTGACTTTCCTCTATAACATGACGGTAAGGAAACAGCTCAGCTGTGGGAAATGTTTTATTGTAGCTACTGAGATGATTTCCAGCTGTGACTGTAATTAATTCTACTCTTGAAATTGTGTTTTTATAGCGGAGTTTTAACGTTGGAGACTATATGGCACTTCCACATGGCGGCGAGGCGAATAAGGCGAATTATCTTAAGCCCATCCAGTGTTCCCGCAGTTCTCCTGTGCTGAGATCAGCCATGAATGGTTTGCTGGCTTGCGAAATACGATCGACTTCTTGATTACTTCCAAGACTCGTACCCGAATACATGAACCGTAGATGATGTGAGTCGTGCATGAGCACGGTTGACTCAGCGCAGGCAGAGTATGTTTAGAAATAGATCGAAAAATTACTGTTGCTAAGGAGCTATTAATAATCGATAAAATACCGGGCTCAACTGTGTCAATAACCTCCTAAAGAAATTTAGTGGGAATAATATCAAGGATGCCTGTGGTTGATTTCATATGGGATATGATTTCAGATAAAAAGGACTTTACAGGTTCATAACTGTTAAGGTAGCCCTGTGATGGCCTGGCAGCCTGTCCAGGGTGTCTCCTCGCCTGCTGCCCAATTACTGCTGGGATAGGCTCCAGCATCCCCGCGACCCTGAGAGCAGGATAAGCGGTTCGGTTAAAGCGGTTCAGATAATGGATGGATGGATGGATGGACCTGCTAGATAATTATGAATGTCCCTACTGGCATGTAAAACACGGTTTATAATTATTATTATTTTTAATTTCTTAACACATCTTTTGTGAGGCATGGGTAGAACGACAGAGGGGGAGGGCGTGATGACCGAGTCCATTACCTTGAATAAAATTCGCGAGTTAAAGTGATTTGCTAAAATTAAATTACAAGAAGAGAAGACCAATAAAATGACCCCGGTAGCCAGCTAAACTCTCTGGGTAGACTGCATCCACCTTCAGCAACCCCCCCCCTAATTTTTTATTTTATTTCATTTTTTTGCTATTTTCAAAACGAGAGTGCGGAGAGGAGCAAAAAAAAAAATATGAAAGTATGCTTGCTCTTTATGTAAGTCATAAACCCTAGTAAGCCATACTTTCCCTGCTTTGAAAAAAAATAAAATAAATGGCGACCGACGAGCCAAAAGGCCAAGTCGCTGAGGTGTTACGCAACCTTCCCCTCAACTTTCACTTTTAATCCTATCCTTGTAAATCTACTTACTTTAACCCTTTAACTGCCTGTCTAATCCGGCTAGAGCCGATAATCTCTGACCGCCTGCTGTGTTAAAACGTGCTGCGACCACACGGCGCCGACACCGCCGAGCACCTGCCCGCCAACAGTAACTCCACATACATTAGTTCAGATCAGTAGTGGTGATTTCCTCCACCTGGAGGCGTGGCTGTTTAATGGGTTTTATTTGCTTAGCCGTGCCAAGACGTCAAGCTGTCTGTGCCAAGAATGTTGGTTGTTTTTTATTGTGTTATGTTGGTAGATTTAAAGACCCTTAACAAAGGTCAGCTGAGACCCATCTTGGCATTCTTGCACTTGAGTCCGGAAAAAACCCGGTGTGGATTTGCACGTCAGCAGTATGGGTCAGCTTGCCTCGTAGGATTCAGGATGTACCAAATGTCGCCCTTGTTTATCAATGGCACCGCCGGCTGTTTACCCAACTGATGGATCCCATTCTACGTTCCACTCCGTCTCCCCCTCGCTGGAAGACATGTTGGATGGAAGTTTAAATTCCTGGAGGGAGTACATGACTAATTAGGAAGAGAACGTCCTCTATAAACCTCATGCTAACCCCTGAGACTCCCAGTCCTTGTAATACCTGTCATCACATAATCACATGTTAATGCGCACACACACACACACACACACACACACACACACACACACACACACACACACACACAGAGTACTCCAGACCATCTTACGGGGACAGGCCATTTCTACATCATTTTTACTCCCTCTCTCCCTCCTTTTGCCCTTTGCTCCTCTCATTTTCTGTCTGTCTTGGCTCCTCTGCCTCTTTTACATTTCGATCCTCCTGCCTGTTCCTCCTGCTATTGAAGGGGAGAGGGTGGGAGGGAGATGTCCCCTTTGGGTTGGTAAGCGATTACCTTTTGAAAGATTCAATCCCTTGCATCATACCTCTCTCTCTCTCTCTCGCTCTGTCTCTGCTGGAACACATTTTTGCCTCCTCCCCTCGTCTGGTGCCTCCACTCCTTTTGCTCTCCATCTCTAGCCATGCCTCGATTCTCATTTTAACTCGTGACTCTTCACACCTCTGTGTTTTCAAGTGCACACTGTTTGTCGTAATTTCTAGTAACTCTCGTGCTCCTGCACATTAGAACGTGTCATGTACGGAGACTCACACTTGTTCCCCTTCACACGTGAGATTTGCTAATTGTAATTTTTTTCTTTTGGGGGGGGCTTGGCCGGATATTTCTGGCCAAGCTGGAGGAAACACCGGGGCTTGGACCCTGACCCAACCCGCCTCAGTTTTAGGGCGCTAGTGAACTGGCCCGCCGCACCACTCCGAGGCGCCCCCGACATTATCTTTTGTGGATTTAAACAATCACATTGCTGTTTCCATGTCTGCCTAAGTGAATAACAAGGCCCTGCCATACTGGAAACCAGGATCATCTCCTCATCCTTCCCTTTCTTCCATCTCATCCTGTTTCTCGGCTGATGTAGATTAAAGGCTGCTCTGTGAGAATGAATCACCAAGTCAAAAAATAACTGAGACATGCATTTGCATGTGTGTGTGTGTCAGTGTGTGTTTGTGTGTCGTGTTTGTATGGCTGTGTGGGTGTGCCAGTGCTGTGAGGTGCTTCAGGAGCCATTTCTAACAGCCTTATCTGCGGGAGCTGAGTGCTGCCTACTTCTGTAGCAGAGCCCACTGCCCACTCCTTACGCAGACTAGGATTCATTCTTCTCCCCTGCCTCACAGCAAGAAGGTCCTGGGTTCAACTCCTGCCTGGGGCGGTGTTGACACTGGGGGAGTTTGCATGCTCTCCCCAGGCCTGACTGTGTGCAGTGGCTATCTGTGTGTACTCTGCATGTTCTCCCTGTGCTCAAGTGGCTTATCTCTCGACCAGGAGCCTTTCTGTGTGGTGTTTGCATGTTCTCCCCGTGCTCACATGGGTTTCATCCGACACCAAAAAGGACCCCAGTAAAAACATACAGAACACTCTGCTGCCCCATGTCCACCTGGAATCGGTCCCCGGGAGCCAAAAAGACGAGGCTTCCCCCTGCTCCTGGCTCCCTCTGGAGGAAGGACAGTAGGATGGGAAAAATGCAGAAGCAACACATCTTCAGCCACCACGCCTTGCATGTGTGTGTGTGTGTGTGTGTGTGTGTGTTCCAGTGTGTAGCTGTAAGACGAATAAGGTCTCTCTTCTCTTAAACCGAGTACAGTTAATACCACTGCTCCAAAGCCACCCATGCACACCCAGTCTGCACAGCCATGGGTCCGGCTAGCCAGTGTAGGTCCAGGTAGCCCATTCGCTTCCTGTTATGAAGGTGAAATAACCGCGAGAAGCTGCACCCATATCCGATCGAGAGCCGCGATTCCGCAGGGAAGAATCTCTTCTCTTTTTAAAGGGCAGGAGATCCACCCACCCCCCACCCCCACCCCCGACGCCAGTGCTCGACGGTTCCTCCATCGGCTGACGAGGGCAGAGCGCGGCCGTGATAGCATTTCTGCATTAACATTATCAGCACCGTCCGCCGGTCTCATTCCCCCTTCATCACCATGATAAAGCCAGCGGGTATTGCTGGTGGGAGATCAGCAAATGGTGTTCGAACGTGAGAGCATCAGAAAAGTGACTGAAAGAGCCGGTGAAATGTTTCTAAATGGGTTTTCATTCAGAACCGAGGCATTTAATTTCCTTGCCCCTTTTTTTTTTTTTTTTTACAAGTGGTAGAATGATCTACCTGCCGGGCCTCCTGAAGCAATGATTTATCCTAATGGAAAAGGGTGGCGTGTAGAGTAAAACGCTCGCCGGCCCTTACGGCAGGAATCGACAGTAAGACCAAAATCTTTGTTCCTCACCACGGCTTTTACTTACATATTCCTATTTATCTGCTTGGATATGCGTCATATTCCACTTCCTGTACTACTGTAATAGAAAAAAAAATGACAGTTGTTGGTATCTTACAGCAGTGTGCGTGAGTGGCACGCCTCAGCGAAGCCTGGAGATGTTTCTGTAATGCGCCGGCGTTGTTTCTTTCTCTCGGTTGCATCACAGGTGGCTTGAAGAATTTGACAAAGCAGCAGTTTAAGGCTTGGAGAGTTTTCCCTTCTCCAGCCGTGCAGCTGAAAGCCTTTATCTGCTTACCTTGCCGCTGTAAAACAAGGTATTCAGCGGGAGAAGGTCAGTCGCAAAATACAGATCTGCCACGTGGCGTGACGGATCTTTTGATGAGGAAATTCATCAAAACCACCGCCGTGTCTGGCAGCCTTGGGATTTCTCTCACTAGGCGACTTCCTTCAGCCATTTTAGATGCATTTTTGAGGGTGTGTGTGTGTACGTGTGTGTCGGGATGGGGTGGAGCGACTGAAATTCATTAAAGAGAGATTTGCATACACAATACAATCTGAACTGCATGGCTAGTTGGCTCTTTACTCGATCAAAAGCTGACCCACATCATCCCTTCCTCTGTTAGGCTGGATCAGGGTGTAATGTGGCGTACTGTTTCTGTTATTTCAGCGTGCGCCTGTGACGCTAACGGTATCATCACGGAGCATGAAATTGTGCGAGGCTGCAACAATACAAAAGGACAGTGTGTGAATATTTGGATAAGCTCACCCTTGGCCTTGCCATGGTACTGATATCATTCAGTTTCGCGTCTAAATATTTGCAGGACAAGAAGGCTTTTAGTCTTTTTTCATCCTGTTGCTGAAGAGAAATGGGCTTTCGGTAAACAACGTCTGGCTTATTCACTTCTCCGTTCAACGGAGACTATTCACTTAACGAGTTGTTCATCATTTCATGCAGACGTTGCTGCCCCCCCCCCCCTTCTCTACAAATTGTACTTGGCCAATCACCCCACTCTTCTGAGCGGTCCTGGTCACTGCTCCACCACCTCTGCCGATCCGGAGAGGGCTGCGGACTACCGTGGGCCTCCTCCGATACACGTGGAGTCGCCAGCCGCTTCTTTTCACCTGACAGTGAGGAGTTTCACCAGGGGGGCGTAGCACATGGGAGGATCACATTATTAACCCCCCCCCTGTTCCCCCTCCCACCCAAACAGGTGCCCTGACCGACCACGACACATACCCTCATCCGACTTCCCACTTGCAGAGACGCCCAATTGTGTCTAGGGACGCCCGAGCAAGCCGGAGGCAACACAGGGATTCGAACCGGTGATCCCCGTGTTGGTAGGCAGTGGACTAGACCGCCACGACACCCGGACACCCACAGATATAGCTAGTTAATGCAGCATGGGAAACGTAGACGCTAAGCGAATGCCATGTAAACGAAGCTGGCCAGTGGCCTGCAGGAGGGGGTAGCTAAAAGCCCCTCGGTTCATTCACCCATCGAGCTTCAGTTACCTGACGTGTCCGGAGGCTGTAGTTTCCCTGACGGATCTTAAAAAGAGTTTACTCTAGCTAACTGTCTTCCCTGCCTCGGAGATGCTTTTCAGTGCCCCTCTGATCCCTTGCATTAAACCCTTAGGTCAGCGGTCGGGAACCTATGGCTCGCGAGCCATATATGGCTCTTCCGGTGACGGCATATGGCTCCCAGACAATTTTGAGTTGGAAAAAAAAATCAGTTTGGAACTGATTTTAAAATACTTGTGATATTTCTTAATAATACTGTGTCATTTTAAAGTAAACAGAAATTAGTTTTGAAGATAAATGTCACGGGTCACCCGTGGGTCGGGTCGGGAACCAATGGCTCGCGAGCATATCCGGGTCATTGTAAAGGTGAAGAAATCAATTTGATCAGATAGCCAACTGGTTTATCCGCTTCAACCCTTGTAAGGGAAAAGATGGAATTTGCATTTGTGGAGAGAGCAGGATCTGCGGTATGTCTAATATGCAATGATAAAATGCATCGATGATCAAATATAAAGCGGCACTTCGATACGCACCATGCAGCACCAGAAGTCGCATTAAAAGTAAGACATATTTAATTTATTATACGTTAAAAATACTATATGGCTCTCAGTGAAATATATTTAGAAATATTTGGCTTTTATGGCTCTCCCAGTCAAAAAGGTTCCTGACCCCTGCCTTAAGTGATGGAAAATCAAAGGTGGAGTCGGCACAAATCCCCGGACAAAAACACCGGCCAACGGAGGTGAAGGCAGAACACCTAGTGTGAGACGCACGTCGACGGGGCACTGCGTTAAATTCGACCAGGAGGACCACGGAGGAAAACGAAGGGGACGGATTAGTATTTGCGCCAGATCCACCCTGTTGGGACAGGACACATCCAGACAATGTGTGTTTTACAGGTTCCCGCGGTGGTTTTGCTGTTTCTGCGAGGCTGCTCTCCACGCCGCCCGCCCTCATCAATATTTCAGGTCCTCACCTCAGAAGGCGATGCGGTTCAGGGGTCGATTGGCCGCCACGCGTGGCACAGCGAGGTCCCGCCTGATCTAGACACACACACACACACACACACACACAGATAAGACTGCAGCAGCAGCCAGGCCTTTGCTGTTCCTTCATGACCTGGCGGATGGGCGTGCAGCAGAGAACAGCTCACATCAGCACAGCCAGTGTGTATGTGTGAATTCTGAGAGCCGGGGACACTGAGCGAGCATGTGGCTTTGTTGAGCCTTCTCCATCGATGAAACCACACCAGCGCTCTCATCACCCCCCCCACCCCCCCCCCTACACCTCGCTTTGTCTTCTGTATCGCAATGCACACAAACGCCGAAGCTTCCCCAGACTGTCTGTCAAGTGTCAAAACAATACACTGCGCTTCTCAGCACACACACACACATAGTCGCACACAGGAACCGAATCCTCAGCTCCCCAGCTGAGGACCTACTCTCCAGCACACAGCAGGAACAGACACACTGTTTACGGTTGAGTCTGTTTGCTTCTCCTGTTTGATGGAGTTTGGGTTCCCAACGGCACAGTCAGAATATTCCGGGCAGCCATAGTGCATGAATGATCAGAGGCTTGCTTATTTTGCCGTGCACAACAACACAAAAAAAAGGTTTACGTTCCTTTGAAAAAAAAAAAGAAGTGTGGTATAGCTGGGTCTCTAGCCAGCGCAAAACGCTCCCCTGCCTCTCCTTCTCCGCTGGTGGGCGATGGTGGTTTCCATTAGTTGATGATTAGTTGTGGAAACGATTATGATGCTCCCTGTTTTCCCCGACAATCATCCCTCTTTCATGACTATGTTTATTTTAGCGAAGTTAAGTGGGAATAGGCTCCTGCGGTGTTATTAAGCGTTTGCTTTCGCAGAGTAACTCCAATTAACCTTTTTAGCGATTGCACTGGAGGACACGTTGGAATCCGGCGATAATCCAATGAATATTGTCTGGCGAATGTACTCGAGTTTGCCCCGCTGGCCGGCTTAATTCACTTCATGTGTTTGTTTGCATGAGTCAATAGTTTGTTCGATTAGAAAGGAGTTTGCCGTTTTAACACGGGGGGGGGGTGAGTGATCCGGCTTTTCTCATCACTCCGACCAACACAGAAGATGTGATGAGGTGTTTAAAAGTCACATCAGATAATTAACCGAATCTGTTGGTCTTCTCTGATGTTGTGAAGAAGAATGTTCTGACAAATATAAAGTTGGCGCATGTCACTGATTAACCCCCCCCCCCAAAGAAAAAACGAGACTGTTGTGTGTCTGGGTTACTTTGCTCATTTGCTTCAAGGCAAAGTTAAGGTGGGATTCACTTCAACCTGACAATTTCTTGAAATAGCTTCAATGTTCTTACTGATGAGGCCTCACGGCAGAGGAGGACGCTGCCAAGCTCTATTGTCTGTTAGGAGTCCCCCCCCCCTTTTTTTTTTCTCCCCAGTGGTACCCAGCCAATTACCCCACTCTTCCAAGCGGTCCCGGTCACTGCTCCACTCCCTCTGCCGATCCGGGGAGGGCTGCAGACTACCACATGCCTCCTCTGATACATGTGCAGTCGCCAGCTGCTTCTTTTCACCTGGCAGTGAGGAGTTTCACCAGGGGGACGTCCCCCCCCCCCCCAAACAGGCACCCCGACCGACAAGAGGAGGCGCTAGTGCAGCGACCAGGACACATACCCACATCCGGCTTCCCACCTGCAGACACAGCCAATTGTGTCTGTAGGGATGCCCGACCAAGCCGGAGGTAACGTGGGGATTTGAACCGGCGATCCCCGTGTTGGTAGGCAACAGAATAGACTGCTAGAAGTTCTCCTTGACATCTGCAGAACACAGTTTTATCGTCACACAAGTGCTATTTCCTGTCAGCTGCAGTGCAGCAGTCGTATCCACATCCTGAACCCTAGAGGTTCTGCACAAGACCTCTGATAATGGGACGAGCCCCCACCAAGACAAGACAACCCCCTGCAGGCTCCCCAGTAAAGCTTCTCTCTCAATAGCTGTTGAAAGATAGTGAAATACCTCAGGCCAAAAGAGGTCAGTTACAACTGCCACCCAACTTGCTATTTGTCTTCCTGTCCCCAGCGAGACACCCGCTGCTCAGAAATCCATCTATTGATCACTATTTGCTTCTCCTGGTCGGTTGTTAAACCTCAATTTAGACCAGAGCTATTTCAGCCATTCCAGCAATTGAGCGACTGAAGCGCTCCAGCGTGCTTGTCTTCCTGTCCAAACAGGCTGGTACAAAATGTCACGCTGGTCCCATCGTGTGACTGCGAATGTGGATACCTGGTCATAAATTCTGTAAAACCGGTTGCTTCGAGGTAAAGCGGCGAATTCATTCTGACATCGCAGTGTTTTGAAAGTGCCTCATTTATCTTCACTAAAAAGAGATGGCCTTGGCCCCACTAAAGAAAAACAAAAGCAAAATCACAACAAAGTCCCGCTCATCTATCAGAAATACGCCGGGCGTCCGGGTGGTGTGGTGGTCTATTCCGTTGCCTACCAACACTAGGGTCACCGGTTTGAATCCCCGTGTTACCTCCGGCTTGGTCAGGCAACTACAGACACAATTGGCTGCGTCTGCGGGTGGGAAGCCAGATGTGGGTGTTTCCTGGCCGCTGCACTAGCGCCTCCTCTGGTTGATCGGGGCGCCTTTTCATGGGGGGAGGGGGAACTGGGGGGGGGTGGCGTGATCCTCCCACACGCTACGTCCCCCTGGTGAAACTCCTCACTGTCAGGTGAAAAGAAGCGGCTGGCGACTCCACATGTATTGGAGGAGGCATGTGGTAGTCTGCAGCCCCTCCTCGGATCGGGGCGGCTTGGAAGAGTGGGGTAATTGGCCAAATTCAATTGGGGAGAAAAAGGGGTAAACCCCCCCCCCCAAAAAAAATATACGTTGAAGGCTTCATATTAACATCTGCTAAGAGAGCACTGACCATGGTTTTGCTCTGCAGTTAGAAAAAAAAAGTGAAGATAGTGGTCGTGAGGGAGGATTTGACTGAAATGTTTTATCGGCAGAAACGTAGTGTGCAGTTACGATGCGTGTCCCCACCCGTCACCAAGGAAGCCCACCACGACTGAAGCCCACCACAGCTGAAGCAGTTTTAAGCTCCGGCTCTGTTACAGCAAAGCAGAGATTAGATTCTGACTTTGGATACGAGGTAGATGGAGGACTGAGGATCACGAGTCGAGGTAGATGGAGGACTGAGGATCACGAGTCGAGGTAGATGGAGGACTGAGGGTCACGAGTCGAGGTAGACGGAGGACTGAGGATCACGAGTCGAGATAGATGGAGGACTGAGGATCACGAGTCGAGGTAGACGGAGGACTGAGGATCACGAGTCGGTAGACGGAGGACTGAGGATCACGAGTCGAGATAGATGGAGGACTGAGGATCACGAGTCGAGGTAGACGGGGGAATGAGGATCACGAGTCGAGGTAGATGGGGGAATGAGGATCACGAGTCGAGGTAGATGGAGGGCTGAGGATCACGAGTCGAGGTAGATGGGGGACTGAGGATCACGAGTCAAGGTAGACGGAGGACTGAGGATCACGAGTCGAGGTAGATGGAGGGCTGAGGATCACGAGTCAAGGTAGACGGAGGGCTGAGGATCACGAGTCGAGGTTGACGGAGGGCTGAGGATCACGAGTCGAGGTAGACGGGGGAATGAGGATCACGAGTTGAGGTAGACGGGGGAATGAGGATCACGAGTCGAGGTAGACGGGGGAATGAGGATCACGAGTCGAGGTAGATGGGGGACTGAGGATCACGAGTCGAGGTAGACGGGGGACTGAGGATCACGAGTCGAGGTAGACGGAGGGCTGAGGATCACGAGTCGAGGTAGACGGGGGACTGAGGATCACGAGTCGAGGTAGACGGAGGACTGAGGATCACGAGTCGAGGTAGACGGGGGACTGAGGATCACGAGTCGAGGTAGACGGGGGAATGAGGATCACGAGTCGAGGTAGACGGGGGACTGAGGATCACGAGTCGAGGTAGACGGAGGACTGAGGATCACGAGTCGAGGTAGACGGAGGACTGAGGATCACGAGTCGAGGTAGACGGAGGACTGAGGATCACGAGTCGAGGTAGACGGGGGAATGAGGATCACGAGTCGAGGTAGACGGAGGACTGGGGATCACGAGTTGAGGTAGACGGAGGGCTGAGGATCACAAGTGGGAAGTGAAATGTATTTTTATGGGTGACGGTAAAGTTTTGAGATGAACGATGATGAAACAGGCTGAGAAAATGGATGTGAAATTCCCTGCCACTGCAAAATAGCTGCTAATGAAGTGAGACAACATCAATTAATGGTGTGTGTGTGGGGTGGGGGTGGGGGAAGGAGCAGGAAAATCAAGCCAGAAGAAGAAGAAGATAGATATTTTGGTGAGGGGGGGGGGGAATGGGTTGAAAATAGAATGTAGAAAGCAAAAATTAAAACGAGATTGTTTACACTCCGGCACTCGCCTAAGGAGGGCAATTTGAGATGGCAGCAGCCTACTGTGTTTAATGATTTATCCACCTAATATGACACACAACATTAAGCAGAGGCCCTCGCGCCACCCAACCAGGGCGTGCAGGAAAACATCGGTAAATCTCTTCGCTGCGACAAAAAGACAAAATGTCTCGTCCGCGGCCTTCGTGAAGAGGTGGTTGACAGCGTCTGTCCGGGTGCTCACGTCTCAGGGATCGAACCCAACACATACTGTAATATATAATTTGCTACCCTCATTGGGGGTCGCCAAAGCGTGGCTGCACCCTGGTGTGTGAGTAATCGCTACATCCTGTTTGTTGTCTTCCTCTCCTCCTCCTCTTTTTGTGGCACATCCACTGTTGCCCACAGCGACTGATCAGAGCGGGTGGGTGGCAGCAGGCGGCGGGCTTTTAGGGGGACAACCGGGCCTGGCTGAGACCGCCTCGCCGCACAGTAGTCACAAGCAGGACGGTCACACACGTGGCGAGCATTTCTGTTTTCCATGCTGTGGAACTGTGTGTGTGTGTGTGTACATGCTAGGTTGGCAAATGCCTATGCTGTGATGTGATTTTTTTTTTTCCCCTCCCCAATTGTACCCGGCCAATTACCCCACTCTGCCGAGCCGTCCCGGTCACTGCTCCACCACCTCCGCCAGGCCGGGGAGGGCTGCCGACTACCACACGCCTCCTCCGATACATGTGGAGTCGCCAGCCACTTCTTTTCACCTGACAGTGAGGAGTTTCACGTGGGAGGATCACGCTATTCCCCCTCCCCCCCGAACAGGCGCCCTGAACGACCAGAGGAGGCGCTAGTGCAGCGACCAGGACACATACCCACACCCGGCTTCCCACCCGCAGACACGGCCAATTGTGTCTGTAGGGACGCCCGACCAAGCCGGAGGTAACGCGGGGATTTGAACCAGCGATCCTCATGTTGGTAGGCAGCGGAATGGAACCTCCACGCCACCCAGACACCTGTGACTTGAATCTTTGCACCTAAAAGAGTTTTTGAGTTTGTGTATGTATGTGTGTGTATGTGTGTGTGAGTGTGAGAGAGCTGACAGTGTTGTGTGTGCGTGCTGGGGCCTGTCACATAGTGCTCTGTTATAAATGAGCATAGCTCACTGGGGCAGCTGGATGCAGCGCGGGGCATCTGGGTAATTTGGAGAGTGTGGGGAGCAGTTTGTCAGGCCAGCTGTGTTAGCTGAGGTGGTAAATGGGCACAAGTCACACGACGGCGTCGTGCTTGCATATATGTGTGTGTGTGTGTGTGTGTGTGCATATACAGTATGTCCACTGCTGTGTGTGTGCGTGAGCAAAGTAGTGATGGGGGCGGCTCCTGAGACCCCATCTTAAATTCAACAGAGTAGACGGCAGGAGTAAACAGGCCTGGAAGTGAGGACACGGTGCTTAAATATTGATTGCGCTCCAAAGGAGAAAGAAAGAAGAAAGCGAAGACGGGCACGGAGCTGGTTAGATGAAAAGGATTAATGGAGATATGAGGGAATAGATCTCTATACAAAACGTCCTGGAGACACTCTGCATTGCATAAACAAGACCATTGACGGCCCGCTAGGATGTCAATACACACTGCACAGTGTGTTTACATGGATTCAGTGTCGGCGGCTCAGACGAGAGACGGACCGTCCGGATACCTGCTATATATTTAAATATACAAACGGATCAATGTGGACAGTAAGCTGCAAGGTTTCCATGAAACTGAACGGGTCACCCGAGGAGCAAAAAGTGCTGGTCATCAGGGAGATTGCAGAATGGGATAAGTACCGGTGATGACGACTCCTGGGAGAACGGCACACCGAGGTAATGGTCTAACTGAACATTGCTCATTGAAAATGGGTTATTACTTGAACCCGGGACAGCTCGCGAAGAGCACAGAGAGGGACGACGAGCTGGAATGATGATGGAAGCTCGTAAAGAAATGGGTTGTTTAAATTGTAAAACAGCAGAAAGTGAGCCTGGCAAAGGAGGCGATATAATTTTTCCATTTTTATCAGCGCTGATGGTGATGAGATCAAGTGTGTAAGCTCGCGAGGCAGCTGCAGAGGGCTGGGAGGCCTTCATGAAATGTGTGACGGCTGGAATCTTGAAACTTTCAAATACACTGAACATAATATGTATGAGGTTTTTTTTGGGGGGGGGGATTTTTCTCCCTTTTTCTCCCCAATTATACATGGCCAATTACCCCACTCTTCCGAGCTGTCCAGGTCGCTGCTCCACCCCCTCTGCCGAGCCGGGGAAGGCTGCAGACTACCACCTCCGCTACATGTGGAGTCGCCAGCCACTTATTTTCACCTGACAGTGAGGAGTTTCGCCAGGGGGACGTAGCGCGTGGGAGGATCATGCTATTCCCCCCCCCAGTTCCCCCATCCCTCCCTGAATAGGCGCCATTACCAATCAGAGGAGGTGCTAGTGCAGCGACCAGGACACATACCCACCTCCGGCTTCCCACCCATAGAGATGGCCAACTGTGTCTGAAGGGATGCCCGACCAAGTCGGAGGTAACGTGGGGATTCGATCCGGCGATCCCCCGCGTTGGTAGGCAACAGAATAGTCCACCACGCCACCCGGACGCCCCATCTGTATGAATTTGAACAAAATATTGACCCCCACGAATAATTTCTTCCAACAACCTCAACAACCATTGCTCTTGTTGCACAGACAACCAGTCTAACAGGACGGTTGAGGCAGACCGTGGGATGTCAGTTATCCGCTTTAACACCAGGGCTTTGTTTGCAAACTCTCTAAACGTCAAAAATATTTAAGTCATTTTAAGAAGGCATGCAATATTATAGCTATTGGACTTTGAGGACTTTGGGTTGAATGGACATAAATTGACTTAGACGGACAGGGAGAACAAAAATCGAGGCGGCGTGTCTCTGAACGTGGATAAAAGCTTCAGTTATGAGGTGGTCGAAAGTATGACAACTGCCACTGTGGATGTTTTGGAATGTATTACTATTGAAATCTGTATGGGGGAAAAACAGAAAAATGTACTTGTTAGCTGTGTATTTAGAGCACCTGGATCCAACACTGAATTATTTAAGGATGGTATGGAAGGAATGTCTGCTAAGACAGAGCAGAAGGTTATGTTCATTTGTGGGGATTTCAATATCGACCCGTTAAATCCGAATAGGCACAAAATGACCGATGCATTAATTGATACGATGCATAGTATGAGCCTGTTTCCAATGATCGCCACACCAAGTAGACTGACATCACTCTGTGCCTGTCTAATACATAACATTATTAATGTTATGGAGGACAGTCCAGTCAGCGGGCTGTTAGTGAATGACAGTTGTGATCTGTGACTGTGATTGTGGGAAGGGCGGTGATGCACATAGAGTTAAATATAGGTGAATGAAAACGGAGGGATCCATGGGTGCATTTAGAGATGAATCGTTGGCACAAACCTGGAAAGGAGTATGTGAGGAGGAGTATGTCGGCAAAGCCTAAGAAACATTTCTAAACATATTCAAATCCATCCATCCATCCATTATCCAAGCCGCTTATCCCAATCGGGGTCGCGGGGATGCTGGAGCCTATCCCAGCAGTCATCGGGCAGCAGGTGGGGAGACACCCTGGACAGGCCACCAGACAATCACAGGACTGACACACACACACACACACACACACACACACACACACACATTTACATCTAGGGACAATTTAGTACGGCCGATTCACCTGACCTACATGTCTTTGGACTGTGGGAGGAAACCGGAGCACCCGGAGGAAACCCACACAGACACGAGGAGAACATGCAAACTCCACGCAGAGGACAACCTGGGATGACCCCCAAGGTTGGACAACCCCGGGGTTCAAACCCAGGATCTTCTTGCTGTGAGGCGACCGCAACATATTCAAATCATTATATGATAAGAACTGTCCAGTAAAACAATACAGCGGAAAACAAAATTACAAAGGGACTAAAAAATTCATAAAATATAGCACTATACAGGCAGAAAAGAAATATAAGAATGAGTTAACTAATATAATTGTTGGAGCCAAATCTAGGATTTTGATAATTTGATGTATTATGTTAAAAAACGAAAGATGGAGACTCACAGACTCGTTGGGTTGTGGTTACTTGCTGTTGTGAAGTGTAGGGTGGACACTCCCCGTCTGACAGCCACTTTGACAACTAGCTGATAGAGGCTGACTCTTCCTTTGACCATCAGCCAGCTGATGGAGGTGGTAGCTAATTGTAGGTGGTGTCAGTTGGCATATAAGGGCAGATCTGGCAGTTAAGTGGTGGTCTTGGTTTTGTAGCCACACGGTTTTTTGACCGCTGAAATACGGTGCATTTTCCTTTTTTGATGTGTTGATGTCTGCCCCTCTTTACATCATCTGGTAAGAGCAATTCATTTGTTTGTGGAAAAGAAAAAAACATGGCACAATGGTGTCTGAATGAGAACGGAAAATAAATATGACAACAGAAAGAAATTGTGGACTCTAGTGTTATTCAAGCGTGTTGACCAAGGTGCAAACCAAAAAGACCAGAAGGGAGTAAACGCGTTTGAAAGTTGCACTTTTATTCGTCAAAACACCCCGCTGCTTTTGAGCACCAATCGACTGAATGAGTGTTTGTAACATGGAGTCAAAAGACAAAACGGAATACTTGGAGGGTCTGGGAAGCGATATTGAGAATGTGTTTGTAAAAAGGCTCAAGCAACTGAAAGCATCAAGGAGTGCAAAATGAGTGCGTTAACAAGCAAGAAGTTTGAAATCACACAATGGAAAATATTTGCAATGTTGAAGTTGTGAAGTCCAAAATGGAAACTGAGTTTCTTAAACTACACAAAGAAATGGAAGAGTTCAGTGATTTTGTTCAAGATTTAATGTGCACTGGGGATGAAAAAGAAGGGGAAATTGATCAAGTTGAATGGTATAACCCCAAAGCGGCTGCTTTAAAAAAATTTATGGAGGAAGTGTCAAAATTGTTTGCTGAGGCTCCCGTTTACAATGTGTCAGAGGAGAAAAATGTTGTTAAATCAAAAATTGTTGTCTCAAGACAGTGCTTCAAGTATAAAGAATGCTTATTCTCAAGGTTCAAGGAGGTCGTCATGGTCCTATTGCATCCACAAAGTTCGAGCGAGAAGGTCAACAGGCTGAATTGTTTTTGCACAGAAGCGGTTCTCCCGCAGCTCCAAGTAACTGGACGAAAGGCAGAAATACTTATGTGAACAATGACTAAAGAGGAGTCCACTAAAACATCTATTGCACGGGACTTGGAAATATGTGGGCTGGAGAGTAACGACTTTGTGGAACTTCCACCTGTATTCACACAAAACAAGATTCCAGTGCTGAAAGAGAATATTCCCTCCCTGGAGGATGTGAATCAATGGTCATATCTGAGAGAAGTTAAGATCCCTCAGATTGATGCAGATGTTGGCTTGCTCATTGGATGCAATGTGCCAAAGGCTCTGGAGCCATGGAAAGTAATAAACAGCCAAGGGAATGGCCCCATACGCTGTTAAAACCGCCCTGGGTCGGACAATAAATGGTCCACTAAGAAAAATTGATATTACATGTACTGGAAAACCTGTTGTCAGGGCAAACAGAATTTCTGTCATAAAAATGGAGGATTTGTTACAGCAGCAAATTAAGCTGAACTTCCCAGAACATCGACATGAGGAACATACAGAGATGTCTAAGGAGGGTCACAAGTTCATGGAAAGTGTCTCCAAAACTGTCAAACTGGTGGACGGACACTACAGTATTGGGCTCCCATTGAGGGAAGAAGGACTTGATTTCCCCAACAGTCGATGTGTTGCTGAACAAAGAGCTTCAAACCTAAAGCGAAAGTTTCTGCGGAACAACAAATTCTATGAAGAGTACAAAGGCTTCATGACAGATATTTTGGACAAATGCTTTGCCATCAGGATGACTCCTGAACAAAAGGACAGAACAAATCAAAGCAAAAGGAGTTGGTACATATCACATTACGGAGTGTACCATCAAAAAAAGCACAAACTGAGGGTAGTATTTGACTGTGGAGCAACCTACCAAGGTACATCTCTGAATGCATGACTTCTCCAAGGCCCAGAATTAACAAATAGTCTTTATTGGGTACTCACAAGATTCCAGCAGAAGAGTATTGCATTCATGACAGATATAGAGGCCATGTTCCATCAGGTCAAGGTGCCAGAGGATGATACTGATATTCTCCAATTCTTGTGGTGGCCTGATGCAAATCTCAGCAGTGAGCTAGAGGAGTACAAGATGGTCATGCACATCTTTTGTGCTGCATCCTCACCTAGTTGTGCAAACTTTGCCCTGCGACAGTGTGCAAGAGATAATTTAAATGGTTGCATGAACCCAGCTGATTGTGTGTCAAGAGGCATCTCTGCAAGTCGCTTTCTGAGTGATCAAGTCTATTGTCAGGGCCAGAGTTCCTACATCTGCCTGAGTTTTAGTGGCTGACAATTCCAGAATTGACCCTCACCGTTAGCGACCCTGAAGTGAAAGTAAGTGTTACCACCACGGAAGACTGCAGTGATACAGTCAACAAGTTGCTCATGCACTACTCTCAATGGATCACCTCAAGAAAGCTGTTGCATGGATTCTATTCATCAAATCTGCACTGAGAGTCTGCATAAAGAATGGCAGAAGGAAAAATGTGAAAAAGGACCCCTCTCTGTTAAAAACCTGCAGAAAGCAGAAGCTGCAATCATTCAGTTTTGCCAGTCCATTTCATTTATGGATGAGCTGACTGCGCTGAAGATAGGACTTGCAGTAAAAAAAGAGCAGCCATCTTCACAAACTCTCCCTCATCATACAGGACAACTTGATAAGAATTGGCGGTAGGTTGTTGACGTCTGCTATGCCACCCGAAGCCAAAAATCCAATCATCCTACCCACAAACCATCACGCGACTCAACTCCTCATCAGACACATTCATGAGAACATAGGGCATAGTGGAAGGAGTCACACGCTCTTCTGTTTGAGGCAGAAATATTGGATTCCTGGAGGAAATGCTGCCATCTGAAAGGTCATCTCAAAATGTGTGACCTGCACGAAACTCAGTGGAGTGAAAAGTGAACAATTCATGGCAGACTTGCCAGAGGAAAGGGTCACTCCTGATGAGCCGCCCTTCACAAATGTGAGTGTGGACTTCTTTGGCCCATTTGAGCTGAAACAGGGCAGAGCCACAGTAAAATAGTCTGGTGTGATTTTTTTTTTTTTTTTTTTACCTATCTGAACATCAGAGCAATTCACCTTGCACCTACGCACAGTCTCAACAGGGACTCATGCATTAACACCGTCAGGAGGTTTGTTGCAGGAAGAGGCACTGTTAAAGTCATGAGATCAGACAATGGAACCAATCTGGTTAGAGCTGAGCGTGAACTGAAAGAAGCAATACAAAGATTAAACCACACGCAAGTACAAAGCAAGCTTCTGAACAAAGGCATAAAGTGGATATTTAACCCACCGTCAGGTTCACATTATGGAGGAATCTGGGAAAGACAAATAAGAACCATCTGATGCATTGTCAGTGCCTTAATGTAGCAACAAAGGCTTGACGAGGAAGGGCTCACCACACTTTTCTGTGAAGTGGAGGCCATCATAAATGACAGCCCAATCACTAAAGTTTCTAATGACGCTGAAGATTTGGAGCCGCTTACACCAAACCATCTTTTGTTACTCAAATCCAAGCCTTTCCTTCCTCCTGGCGTGTTCGACCCAAGTGACTGTTATGGACGAAGAAGGTGGCGTCAAGTGCAATACATGGCTAACTTGTTCTGGAAATGATGGATAAAAGAGTACTTACCTGAACTCCAAGAACGACAAAAGTGGACCAAGAAAAGAAGTAATTTTGTCATAGGAGACATTGTCTTCGTCATCGACGACACTGCTCCAAGAAACTCATGGATTATGGGACAAGTCACTGGAGTCATACCAGATTCAAGAGGATTTGTACGACAAGTACACATTCGGGTGAAGACCAGCACACTCTGCCGACCCATCACAAAGCTTGTCCTAATGTTGGAGGCCCAAAATGGAATGTAACCCCCCCCCCGCATGCCCCCTCCTCTCCTTGTCACTATACACACACACACACACACACACACACACACACACACACCCACACACACACACACTATTGCACTCATGGACTGTTTACTCATGTGTTATTACACGAGTTACTACCCAACAAGAGTCAGAAAGACTTGAAGATGGGCATTGACATAAAGTGGACTTTATAGTGTCATTGACATGAATCATTGTGTCATTATGGGAAAAAAAAAAGGTTTAATATGTATTGGCGCTGTTATATGTACATTTGTTGTAATTGTCATGAGTGTTTCCACGACAGTTAGGGGCCGAGATGTTGGAGCCAAATTTAAGATTTTGATAATTTGATGTGTTGTGTTAAAAAACGAAATATGGGGACTCACAGACTCACTGGGTTGTGTTAACTACTATTGTGAAGTGTAGGGTGGACCCCATCTGACAGCCACTTTGACAACTAGCTGATTGAGGCTTACTCTCCCTTTGACCATCAGCCAGCTGATGGAGGTGGTAGCTAATTGTAGGTGGTATCAGCTGGGATATAAAGGCAGAGCTGGCAGTTAAGTGGTGCTCTTTTGGTTTTGTAGCCACACGTTTTTGTTTTTTTTTTTACTGCTGAAATACGGTACATTTTCCTTTTTTTTATTTCTTGATGTCTGCCCCTCTTCACATTATCTGGTAAGAGCAACTCATTTGTTTGTGGAAAGGAAGAAAAACACAGCACAGTGGTGTCTGAATGAGAACGGAGAATAAATATGACAAAAGAAAGAAATCGCGGACTCTGAGTGTCGTTCATGTGCGTCGGCCAAGGCGCAAACTAAAAGGGCCAAAAGGGAGCAGACACGTTGTTTGAAAGTTGCACTTTTAATTATGCAGATATGCAAGAAGGAATATAATAATAAAAGATTAGAGAATTGCAAAAACAACATCAAGGGTATATGGAATCTGTTTAATGACATTATTACGAATCGATCAACAAACACAAATTACCCTCAGTATTTTATTGACAATGATTAGACTTTAAAGTTTAAAGTCATTGTTTAAAGTTTAAAGAAGAAGTTTAAAGAAGAGAGAGCAGGCAGGGTGGAGTGGGTGGAGAAGAGTTCAGGGGTGATTTGCGATAGAGGGGTACCAGCAAGAGTTAAAGAGAAGGTTTGCAAGATGGTTGTGAGACCAGCTATGTTATATGGTCTGGAGACAGTGGCACTGACGAAAAGACAGGAGGCAGAGCTGGAGGACATGCGGGTGGTTGGTGTGACAGAGGAAGATACAGAGGACAGGAAAAGATGGAAACGGATGATCCGCTGTGGCGACCCCTAACGGGAGCAGCCGAAAGTAGTAGTAGTTTAAAGTTAAAGCAATGTGAATGATGTGGTTAATGGGTTTAACAACTTTTTTTTGTAAGGTGGGACCAAAATTAGCAGAAGAAAACAATGACTCACAGGTGGGGGGGGGGTGGCAGCTGATGATTATGGGGATAGAAATCCAAGCTCAATTTTTCTGAGAGCAGCAGAAGAAATGGAAATTATTGATATTGTTGGCAAGTGTAAGAATGAAACGTCTACTGATTAGCGAAATTGATAGGACGTTAGTCAAGAAGTCATTGATGGTGTTGTTAAACCTCTGACTCACGTCTGTAATCTGTCCGGGTACAAACCGGTACTTTTCCATGTAAAATGAAAATGTCTAAAGTTATCCCATTGTGTAAAACGGGGGATAGACATCATTTTACCAATTACAGGCCTGTGTCTTTATGTTCTTAGTTCACGGAGGTGTTGGAAAAAGTCTTTGTTGATAGGTTAGACTGTTTTATTGAGAAGCATAACTTGTTGACCGACAGTATGGATTTAGAATAGAGCAATCTATGGCACTAATAGAGCTGACAGAAGAAATAACTAGCTGTACAGACAAAAATAAGTATGCTGTGGGAGTGTTTATTGATTCTAAATTATACATTTTATTCTGTTAATCATGAAATATCGCTCAATAAAATGGAAAGTTTTGGTATCAGAGGGGTTGTGTGGAATTGATTGACCTGCAGTGTTTACAAATAGATGACTATAAATCAACATTCAAGGATATGACTTGTGGAGTCCCACAGGGGTCAGTAATTAGGCCCTGAAATTTGTTTATTTTGTACATAAATGACATATGTAACCCAGCCACTGAGGATGCACAAACCAGTACATTCTTAGTGCTGGTCCCAAGCCCGGACAAATGGGGAGGGTTGCGTCAGGAAGGGTATCCGGCGTAAAATCCTTGCCAAATCAAATATGCGGATCATAAATAAGATTTCCATACCAGATCGGTCGAGGCCTGGGTTACCAACGACCGCCACCGGTACTGTTAACCAGCAGGGTGCTGGTGGAAACTATGCTACTGTTGGGCGAAGGAGAAGGAGAGTGGGGAAGGCATGTCCAGAGGCAGCTAGGGAGGAGGAAAGGTAGGCGTGTGGCGGTGAGAGTTGGAACTTTGAATGTTGGCACTATGACTGGTAAAGGGAGCGAGCTGGCTGATATGATGGAAAGAAGAAAGGTAGGCATACTGTGTGTACAAGAGACCAGGTGGAAGGGGAGTAAGGCCAGGAGCATCGGAGGTGGGTTCAAACTCTTCTACCATGGTGCGAATGGGAGGAGAAATGGAGTAGGGGTAATTCTAAAGGAAGAGTATGTCAAGAGCATGCTGGAGGTGAAAAGAGTATTGGACAGAGTGATGAGTATGAAGATGGAAATCGAAGGTGTATTGATGAATATTATCAGCACATATGCCCCGCAAGTTGGGTGTGAGATGGACGAGAAAGAAGAATTCTGGAGTGAGTTGGACGACGTGGTGGAGAGTGTACCCAAGGAGGAGAGAGTGGTGATTGGAACGGACTTCAATGGACATGTTGGTGAAGGGAACAGCGGTGATGAGGAGGTGATGGAAGGTATGATGTGGAAGGACAGATTTTGGTCGATTTTGCAAAAAGGGTGGAAGTGGTTTTGGTGAATACATATTTCAAGGAGAGGGAGGAACAAAGGGTGACATACAAGAGTGGAGGAAAGTGCACACAGGTGGACTATATCTTATGTCGAAGGCGCAATCTAAAAGGACTTGGAGACTGCAAGGTGGTGACAGGGGAGAACGTAGCTAGGCAGCATCGGATGGTGGTCTGTAGGATGACTTTGGAGACCAAGAAGAGGAAGCGAGTGAAGACCGCCGAAGATCAAATGGTGGAAGTTGAAGAAGGAAGACTGTTGTGTGGAGTTCAGGCAGGAACTAAGACAGGCACTGGGTGGTAGTGAAGAGTTGCCAGATGGCTGGACAACCACTGCAGAAATAGTGAGGGAGACAGCTAGAAATGTACTTGGTGTGTCATCAGGACAGAGGAAGGAAGACGAGGAGCCTTGGTGGTGGAATGAGGAAGAACAGCAAAGTATACACAGGAAGAGGTTGGCAAAGAAGAAGTGGGATAGATGAAGAGATGTAGACAGAGATGAAGAAAGTAGACAGGAGTACAAGGAGATGCAGTGTAAAGCGAAGAGAGAGGTGGCAAAGGAAAAGGCATATGGTGAGTTGTATGTCAGGTTAGACACTAAGGAAGGAGAAAAGGACTTGTACCGATTGGCTAGACAGAGGGACCAAGCTGCAAAGGATGTGCAGCAAGTTAGGGCGATCAAGGATAGAGATGGAAATGTGCTGACAAGCAAGGAGAGTGTGCTGAGAAGACGGAAGGAGTACTTTGAGGGGCTGATGAATGAATGAAATGAGAGAGAGAGAAGATTGGATGATGTAGGGATAGTGAATCAGGAAGTTCAGTGGATTAGCAAGGAGGAAGTGAGGGCAGCTATGAAGAGGATGGGGAGTGGAAAGGCAGTTGGTCCAGATGACATACCTGTGGAGGCATGGAGATGTTTAGGAGAGATGGCAGTGGGGTTTTTTACTAGATTGTTTAACACGGAAAGTGAGAGGATGCCTGAGGAGTGGAGAAGAAGCATACTGGTATCGATTTTCAAGAACAAGGGCGATGTGCAGAACTGTAGCAACTACAGAGGTATAAAGTTGATCAGCCACAGCATGAAGATATGGGAAAGAGTAATAGAAGCTAGGTTAAGAGGAGAGGTGACGATCAGCGAGCAGCAGTATGGTTTCATGCCACGAAAGAGCATCACAGATGTGATGTTCGCTTTGAGAATGTTGTTGGAGAAGCATAGAGAAGGCCAGAAAGGGTTGCATTGTGTCTTTGTAGATTTAGAGAAAGCATACGACGGTGCCGAGAGAGGAGGTGTGGTATTGTATGAGGAAGTCGGGAGTTGCAGAGAAGTATGTAGGAGTGGTGCAGGATATGTATGAGGGAAGTGTGACAATGGTGAGGTGTGCGGTTGGAATGACAGATGGGTTCAAGGTGGAGGTGGGATTACATCAAGGATCAGCTCTGAGCCCTTTCTTGTTTGCAATGGTGATGGACAGGTTGACGGACAAGATCAGGCACGAGTCTCCATGGACGATGATGTTCGCGGATGACATTGTGATCTGTAGCAAGAGTAGGGTGCAGGTTGAGGAGAGCCTGGAGAGGTGGAGGTATGCACTGGAGAGAAGAGGAATGAAAGTCAGTAGGAGCAGGACGGAATACCTATGCGTGAATGAGAGGGAGGACAGTGGACTGGTCAGGATGCAAGGAGTGGAGGTGATGAAGGTATAGGAGTTTAAATACTTTGGGTCAACTGTCCAAAGTAATGGGGAGTGCAGTAGAGAGGTGAAGAAGAGCGTGCAGGCAGGGTGGAGTGGGTGGAGAAGAGTGTCAGGAGTGATTTGTGACAGAAGGGTACCAGCAAGAGTTAAAGGGAAGGTTTACAAGATGGTTGTGAGACCAGCTATGTTATATGGTTTAGAGACAGTGGCACTGACGAAAAGACAGGAGGCGGAGCTGGAGGTGGCAGAGTTGAAAATGATAAGATTTTCACTGGGAGTAACGAAGAAGGACAGGATTAGGAACGAGTATATTAGAGGGACAGCTCAGGTTGGACAGTTTGGAGACAAAGCAAGAGAGGCAAGATTGAGATGGCTTGGACATGTGTGGAGCAGAGATGCTGGGTATATTGGGAGAAGGATGCTGAATATGGAGCTGCCATGGAAGAGGAGAAGAGGAAGGCCAAAGAGGAGGTTTATGGATGTGGTGAGGGAGGACATGCAGGTGGCTGGTGTGACAGAGGAAGACGCAGAAGACAGGAAGAGATGGAAACGGATGATCCGCTGTGGCGACCCCTAACGGGAGCAGCCGAAAGTACTAGTAGTACATACATGACATATGTAAGGATACTGAAATTTGTTTTATTGCAGATGACACTAATATTTTTTTCTGGGGAGGATTTGCTGCAGGTTTTGGAGGGTAGCCACGTCTGAAATGAATGAAACTAGAACGGTGGTTTAAAAAAAACATCATTAAATTTGAACAAAACCAAACTTATCCATTTTGGAATCTGTAAAATAAATACTCAGGTATAAGTGATTATAGACAATGTGAATTTAGATTATATGAAAATAAATGTCTGGGTGGGATATTAGACCCTAAAATCTGACGGAAACCTCATATAACATATGTGCGAGCAAAGCTGCCGAGGAGCGTTGCTGTTCTGGGACAAACAAGGCGTACATCCTGAATCATAAAGCGTCGGACACTCTGTGCTGTTCACTTGTGTTACCGTATCTGAATTATTGTTTGGAGGTGTGAGGTAATGCATACAAAAGCACCTTACAACCGTTATGCATACTATAAAGAAGAGCCATAAGGAGCGTATACAATGTAGGATTTCATGAACACACTAACATGCTGTTTTTACAGACACCTGCTTTGAAATTCATGAATCTGGTGGAATTTAACACCACACAAATACTGAAAAAATCAAGAAATAATTTACCTTCTGGCAATATTCAAAAAATATTCCTAGATAGAAATGGGGGGGGGGGTTAACTTAGGTCAAGTCAAGTCAATTTTATTTGTATATCCTGTTATCACAAATTACAAATTGGCCTCAGTGGGCTTAAAAGGAAAATTGAGTTTGAAAAAAATGTGTTTGTACCAGTCTGAAGAGTGTGTGTATTTCCATCTGTGGGGTTATTTTGTGCAAGGGTCTTGATGTAGAAGTCAAGCAGAGTCGAAATATTAAATAGTTAAAGAAGATGTGCAAAGAAATCATTTGTGAGAGGTACAGGGATGAGGAAGGGACCTCGTTTGTCCCTGAAGGTGGCGCTGGCTGATGATGAGGATGGTGCTGTTGTTTCTGGTTTTCTTCCTGTGAATGTTGGACATGCCTGAGCATTAATTATGCATAGTGAGGATGAGTTATATTATTTCAGTTGTGCATGATGGAAACTGGGCCGGAGTAGCTGGACTAGCCATGGTAAACATCATGTACTGATCAAGCAGAGAGGAGGGATGGGACCTGATAAATTCTTTACTTCTTCCTTCCCCTTTTCGGACATGTAATATTAATTTTGTTGTTTATTGAGAGTCTGTTGTATATGCTCACTGCTCATTTTATTTATTGATTTGTGTTTTTCTTATATATATGTGTACATATATAGACCAGGACTAATAATGCCACTGTAAACAGGGAAGAAATCTCTCGATAGAAAATCCTTGTTTTGAGCTCAGAGATTGCAGAGTGGTTTTGCCTCTAGACGGTCATGTTTATCCCTGCCGGTGCAGGATAAAATCCCATCAGGATCCTCCTCTCCCATGTCTCTCCTACTATCTCCCTCTCAGCTTTCCTCCTGTTTGAATAAACAAACAAACACCGAGGCGAGTGGACTACCCACTCCCCCCCACCCCCCCCCTCCACACCTTATTTCAAGGGGATAAATAATTCAACATACAATCAACTCTCAATCTGCGCTGCGAAGCCCGGGCTGCAGGTGCAAGTCAAAGGACAGTTGGGAGAATTGGCGCGAGGTCCGCGCCTCCTCTCTCGTTTTTAACCAGTGGATTTTTTTTTTGGATCTCTCCTTCTCGCCTTAGCTATGTCTTTTCAATTATCTCGAGACATTGAGAGGTTCTTAACAAATCAATTAGCGCTATCTTCCTGTGATCCGACTGAGTGTGGAGTGAGAGAGAGCAGAGGGAAAACTAGAGGCAGTGGAGGGAGATGGGGAGGAGGGGTTGGGGAGTTTTAAAAAGAAAAAAACAAAACACAGAGAGGCCTCTCCCTTTTTTCTTTTTCTCTCTCTTTCTCTTTGCTTCACTCTAATTAGGAAGGCCAGTGTGAGCAGAATCCCAATGGCGGGATGCAGTGAGAAACATCTGTGGGGAGGAGGAGTGAAAGGAGAGAGAGGGGGGGAGAAAGAGAGAGAGCTGGAGCCGTCACCGCTCAGGGAAGGATAACACGGGCCTCCACTGTTGGGGGATGTGGGGAGAGTCAAATGCAACACGGGCGGGTAAAGAATCAAAACGGTTCGGGTTAAAACAGCCGTCACCGCCGAGAGACTGACACCCCCCCCTCCCCCGTTAATTAGCACAGAGTCAGTCATTAAGGAGGGACACTGCACTGTCCAGGGAGCAGAGGTCTTCCACCCCATCCTGCCAGATAGTCATGGTATTCCTCGTCGCTATCTCGATAACACACACACATAGTGTGCACTTGCATGTGACACGTTTCATGATCAGACGGGACAAACTCTCAGAGAGACTGCTGCCATTTTTTTTCTATATATCAAAGCCCCACTGAAGTCCTGTGTCAGGGCTTAGCCTGGGGGCAGAGAGGCTGACAAAGAAAGAGCAGTAATTAAAGATCGCCGGATCAAATGAAACCAATAACATCGGCTACTGATATGGTAAATAGTTACACAGGATGTATCCATTGTCTTTTATTAAAGTAATTAGACCCGGCTCGGCTCAAACGCTGTCCCCTGCGGTACATTTGGTTTTTGCAAGCAGGATTTACAGTAAAAACCACAGGGTTAAATAAAAAAAAAAATGTCTGAAAATTAACGTTGTTCAAATATGGCCCATTTGTGTGGAATTTGTATTTTCTCCCCCGTGTTTGTGTCCCAAAAATGTGTGTTTTAGGTACATTGGAGACTAAATTGCCCATAGGTGTGAATGGTCGAGTTAGTTTGTGGGCCTACAATGCACTGGTAATATGTCCAGTGTGGCTTCCTGTTTTCACTCCCCCGACCCCTAACCCTGAACTGGACTTAATGCATTGGTAATATGTCCAGTGTGGCTTCCTGTCTTCACTCCCCCGACCCCTAACTCTGAACTGGACTTAATGCATTGGTAATATGTCCAGTGTGGCGTCCTGTCTTCACTCCCCCGACCCCTAACCCTGAACCGGACTTAATGCATTGGTAATATGTCCAGTGTGGCGTCCTGTCTTCACTCCCCCGACCCCTAACCCTGAACTGGACTTAATGCACTGGTAATATGTCCAGTGTGGCTTCCTGTCTTCACTCCCCCGACCCCTAAACCCTGAACTGGACTTAATGCATTGGTAATATGTCCAGTGTGGCTTCCTGTCTTCACTCCCCCGACCCCTAACTCTGAACTGGACTTAATGCATTGGTAATATGTCCAGTGTGGCGTCCTGTCTTCACTCCCCCGACCCCTAACCCTGAACTGGACTTAATGCACTGGTAATATGTCCAGTGTGGCTTCCTGTCTTCACTCCCCCGACCCCAACCATGAACTGGGTTTAATGTACTGGTAATATGTCCAGTGTGGCGTCCTGTCTTCACTCCCCCGACCCCTAACCCTGAACTGGACTTAATGCACTGGTAATATGTCCAGTGTGGCTTCCTGTCTTCACTCCCCCGACCCCTAACCCTGAACTGGGTTTAATGTACTGGTAATATGTCCAGTGTGGCGTCCTGTCTTCACTCCCCCGACCCCTAACCCTGAACTGGGTTTAATGTACTGGTAATATGTCCAGTGTGGCTTCCTGTCTTCACTCCCCCGACCCCTAACCCTGAACTGGGTTTAATGCACTGGTAATATGTCCAGTGTGCGTCCTGTCTTCACTCCCCCGACCCCTAACCCTGAACTGGGTTTAATGTACTGGTAATATGTCCAGTGTGGCGTCCTGTCTTCACTCCCTGACCCCAGCCCTGAACTGGACTTAATGCACTGGTAATATGTCCAGTGTGGCGTCCTGTCTTCACTCCCCCGACCCCAGCCCTGAACTGGACTTAACGTACTGGCTCGTGTATATGACAGGCATAAGACTTCACAATGTTTTACTTGTATGTAGTACTGCCACGAGATGGGATAGGAATAGCTACGTACTACACACAATGTCCATTTACTGAATCAGCTTTATAGTTGGATTTTAATTAACTTTATCCTTTAATCTACACATAATATGATAGGGAATTATCTACATTTGCACTCGTGGTTGATTTAAATGGTACACCACCATGATCCACTTGGTTATTACACGTGATCTTATATAAACATGCCACCATGGCCTTCTATTCTAGTGAAGTCATGTGGGAGTCACGAGCAGCATTTAAAGTAACTCTATTATATGAAGACGACCCTCTCATTATCCCAACCGCCTGTAAAAGCCACTGCCAGCTCTGTAGCATTTCATGCATGATCTGATATCACCGTGTCGGTGTCGTTCCTGCAACATCATAATTAATGCTGCTCCACGACCGTCGTTGCAACGGACCAATTGCGTTCTTGTGATGTCGTGCCTTTTGCGACACGGGGGAAAAAGACCGCAAAAATACCAAAGCTAACCTAACATAACCTCAACCTAACCCTAACCTTAACCCTAACACGTCCCTTACCCTAACCTGCTAGCTAACCCACGCTAAAACACAACCTAATCCCAGAGTCGCAAGGCATGACAGCACAACAACGTGATTGGTCGGTTGCATCGACAGTCCCGGAGCAACGTGAATTATGATGCTCAATAATCCTCCAGGTAATCCTCTTTTTCTCCCCAGTTATACTTGGCCAATTACCCCACTTTTCCGAGCCGTCCCGGTTGCTGCTCCACCCCTTCTGCCGATCCGGGGAGGGCTGCAGACTACCACATGCCTCCTCCCATACACGTGGAGTCACCAGCCGCTTCTTTTCACCTGACAGTGAGGAGTTTCACTAGGGGGATGTAGTGCGTGGGAGGATCACGCTATCCCCCCCCCCCAGTTTCCCCTCCCACCCGAACAGACGCCCCGACTGACCAGAGGAGGCGCTAGTGTAGCGACCAGGACACATACCCCCATCCGGCTTCCCACCCGCAGACGTGGCCAATTGTGTCTGTAGGGTCGTCCGACCAAGCCGGAGGCAACACGGGGATTCAAACCGGGATCCCTGCGTTGGTAGGCAACGCTGATTCAACTCTCTTTGATTAATTATGATGTTGTAGGAACAAGGCCAACACGGCGGTATCAGATACGCCAGTGTTTCTACATGACTACAGAGTAGGTATGAAATAGCATCCCCGCAGAATATTTTGAGAACAAATGGACTACATGCCTCAAGCTCGGCCTTATCGTCATAAGCAGATTTGACATTCTGCAGCATTTAAAATGTCTTCCTCCAGGCACCTAAAATGGCTCTCTGTGATTTGTCCCACTGTCTGGTTAGCCGATGCCTGCCAATGACTCAACAGAAACGATCAGTTGCAGTGAACCTAGCTCCAATTCAGCATTAGCAAAGTACCTTTTTTTATGTGAAGTAATGAAGTCGGGACGATGCAGAAAAAAGAGGTGCGGCATCAAATGGCTGGGGGTGGGGGTGTTGGGGGGGGTGTCCTGAATGAAAGGAGCTCTCTTTTTATTCACAAGAACACATAGTTTCCCCAGTTTTGAAGAAGGCGTGCTTACCTAGATCTGTGGTGACATCATCAAATATTGAGCAGTCAGTCTGAAGGGGCTGTCAGTGCGTGATTGAGAGTAGCTCACTTGAAAGAGAGATTATCCGCCGGCGTGTTTGAACCTGCGTACGTCGATGACCCATTTCTTTTTTGACACCTGTTTCAACACCCCAGTCAATGGCTGCATTATTAATCACATCTCTCCTTCAGTTTGTGTGTGACGGAGATGGGTGGAACACAGTTGGGGCACCTTTGTTTCTGCGTGTGCATGTGTGTCCATCACAGACCATGTGACTTTGATGGATTTTTGAAGTTAAACCGGTTGAACCACAAACTGAAATATGAAATCGCGGGAAGTTGAATCAGCTCGTCTGGACACAACGTTTGTTGAGAGAAAAACGTCTCATCTCTCATCTAAGTGAACTCCTCGGTCTCGGCTGACTGCAGGTATCCTTGTTAGGGAGGAACGCTGGTTGGAACGGGGAATCAAAGAGGCCATCTATGCGAAGAGGGAACGACCAACCCTGGACCGGGGGCGGGGGCGGGGGCTGGGGCTAAGAGTACATCTGTTGCCATCTTACAGGGCTGTGATTGAAACTATTCCCCCAATCCTCTGTGAATAGTACACATGGCCATTGCGGTACTTTGCATATGAAACCGATCGTTTGTTTCAGTCATTATGCCACCGTATTGTTTATAAGGGTGGGGACACCTGCTGTCAGTTAAGACTGGAGAGGTCGCTCAGACGAGTGATGAAACGTTTCTGTCAATAAACATTGTGTCCGGGGGGCGTCCGGGTAGCGTAGCCGTCTATCCCGTTGCCTACCAACACGGGGATCGCCGGTTCGAATCCTCGTGTTACCTCCAGCTTGGTCGGGCGTCCTTACAGACACAGTTGGCCGTGTCTGCAGGTGGGAAGCCGGATGTGGGTATGTGTCCTTGGTACTGCACTAGCGCCTCCTCTGGTCAGTTGGGGCACCTGTTCAGGTGGGGGGGTGATCTTCCCACCCACGTGCTACGTCCCCCTGGTGAAACTCCTCACTGCCAGGTGAAACAAAGCGGCTGGTGACTCCACATGTATGGGAGGAGGCATGTGGTAGTCTGCAGCCTTCCCCGGCTCGGCAGAGGAGGTGGAGCGGCGACCGGGACGGCTCAGAACATTGGGGTAATTGGCCGGATACAATTGGGGAGAAAATGGGGAGGAAACAGACAAATGTGTCCGGATGAACTGATTCACCTTTCTGTGATAAAATATCGTGGTCCCCCACCCCACCCCTTTTAGTTAGACCACTACCTCTCATTTATAGACTTTTTGTCTATGTTGTATCACACGTGGTGTGTGTACAAAGCTAACGCCGTTCGTGTCGGACACAATAATAACGTAGATGGGTATAGTTTGCCTTCAAGGGTAGCGTTGACAGGTAGACAGTGCTGTAGGTCAAATTAAATACTCAAAGTGTGAAGTCCAAAATCTTGTCACTGAACGGGTCTCCCTTACGTAGCTTTTCAACAAATCTACCCCAGTCAGATGCTGGAGAGGCTCTGCCTTTCCTGTGAACCAGTACTTGTTGTACAAACGCTGCCTTCATTCATCCCATCGTCTGCAGCATGACTGCCAAGGTTATATTTCAAGTCAGCCACAAATGGACCTGCTAATTAGTTACCGGTTAATGACATATTTTGGTCTGAATGCCTCCAGGCAGGTCGTCGCGTTGTTCTGGAAGTTTCCTGGAATATCACCCCCCCCCCCATCACCCCCCCCTTTCCCCCATCACCTCAACCCACTGTGAAACAACGCTTCGTGGCCACCATGACTAATCCATCTGATTCAAGTTCTTTCACAGCCATAATTAAATTTCCTAACGATCGAGTCAATATAACGGAGGGAGGATTGGACACTGAGCGGAATTGAAGTTCAGAGGAGCGAGACCTCCATAATGAAGCTTATTTCATTTACAGCGTAGTACAGCGGGCCGGAGAGCAGCGCTGCCTCTCGCCTTTAACCACACGGGCACCACACGGGCACCAAACGACCTGACAGAAACGACACACGTGACACGCGGTGGCAGCAAGAGTCCGATTTAATAGGAACCCGTGTGCGGGGCGGCAAGACACCAGACGATTTTTTTTTTTTTAATGAGGCGGGCAATTAGGCGGTGATTCTCTGGCAACATGTATAAAAGATTTCTAATTTCACCCCCCGTATATATCAGCATCTACTTTAGCTCGTTCTTTAGGGAAATCTGTGAAGCTGTTCTTTATTATGAAGCATAAACGTGCAATAAATGGTTGGGGGGGGGGTATGTTCAGGATTTCCCCCACACTCACTTCCAGTGTGGGGAGGGGTCTATAGGAAGAGAGACGTGTCGAGGTTTGAAGATGGAAAGAATAAACAGGAAACCAGTGACAACAGTGGGAAACAACAAAATGACAACATTGCAACAATGTTTCAACGATCTGGCTAAATACCCAGCTCTTCAGTGTGATGTTATTATCAATGGTGACAAGGTGTCAGCTCAACATGGTGCACCGCAGCCATTTTCTCTTCATCTCTCGCAATTGCACGCAGAGAGAGAGAGAGAGAGAGAGAGAGAGAGAGAGAGAGAGAGAGAGAGAGAGAGAGAGAGAGAGAGAGAGAGAGAGAGAGACAGCATCACGCTGGGGGGAAAGTAAAATAACATGAATCTAACGAGGGTTTTGACGTGTTAAGTAAATGCAATGTATTTGCAGAGTTCCCAAAATACATCTGCAGCTGGATGACAATAATGAGGCATCCGCTTACCCGCTATCTGCGTTCCATTGTGAATAAATGAATGTGTGATCACACGGCAAAACAAAGGGCAAATGGAGGAATCAAAGAAGAGTCTGCATTACCAGATAGCCCCCCCCCCTTTCTCCCCATTTGTTTCCGGCCAAATACCCCACTCTTCCGAGCCGCCCCGGTCACATAGGACACATACCCACATCCAACTTCCCACCCACAGACACGGCCAATTGTGTCCGTAGGGACGCCCAACCAAGCCGGAGGTAACATGGGGATTTGAACCGGCGGTCCCTGTGTTGGTAGGCAACGGAATAGATCGCCACGCTACCTGGACGCCCAGTTTAACCCTGACCTTAACTGCAACTTAACTTGTATGTATTTTTTTGGGGGGGGGGGGGTTTCCCCCTTTTTTCTCCCCAGTTCTATCCGGCCAATTACCCCACTCTTCCGAGCCATTCTGGTCACTGCTCCACCCCCTCTGCCGATCCGGGGAGGGCTGCAGACTACCACATGCGGGAGTCGCCAGCCGCTTCTTTTCACTTGACATTGAGGAGTTTCGCCAGGGGGACGTAGCGCGTGGGAGGATCATGCTATTCCCCCCAGTTGCCCCCCCCCCCCGAACAGGTGTCCCGACCGACCAGAGGAGGCGCGAATGCAGCGACCAGGACACATACCCACATCCGACTTGCCACATGCAGACACGGCCAATTGTGTCTGTAGGGACGCCCGACCAAGCCGGAGGAAACGCGGGGATTCGATCCAGCCAGATAGGCTTCTGTGCCGAGGTTTGACATGGACAGTTTGCCGAGCACCACATATACGGCGGCTCTGTATCTGCAGGACTGTCTGTCCACCCGCAGTGGCGCCCCCAAGAGGTGGCCAGGGGTGGCCACGGCCACCCTGATACTATCCTTGGCCCCCCCGGCTGGCCCCCCCAGCCACAAGTCGTATGCAGAATATGCTTCTGATTATGCATAATATGCTTCTATCTGATATCTTGCATTAGGTGCTGTTCATTTAAATCAATAATGTATATTTTTCTTAACTCTCATATTGACAGTTTTCCACTAGGCTATACAGTACACTACAACAGCAGCATAGAATTCCCGAAATTCAGTCGCGGCTTTTGGTTTTGGTGTGCCACCCCAAGATTTTCAGTGGCCCCATTTGGCCCCCCCTATGAAACATTTCTGGGGGCGCCGCTGTCCACACGGTGTCCAGTGTGCACGGCCTCTGGCTCTGGACAGAGCTTGTTGCAGCGGTGCATCATTAATTCAACTTCTCGCCATTAACAGTTTTCTGGCTGCTTTTCCTCTGTATGGGCAAAGCAAATGCCAGGACGCACAGGGGTCAGCGGGCAGCTGAGAGATTAAAAACTCTAACTGGATCTCACTGTATTTACCCAGAACCTCACCCTTCTTTAAAAACACACAAAAGGATGTATCTGTATTATATTATGGCCAAGGGAACAGCAAATCCAGCAACATGTTTGTCCGTTCCCTGCCTGTGTAAGAGGGGTGAGAGGCTGAGCGTCCGGCTCTGCCGGGGCCGCTTGGCTATCGGGACAGCTAAAAACAGGCCCAGCACTTGGCACCAGGCTACAAAGAGTCTGGCCCTGCAGGGGGAGTCCATTTCGATGGGGAGGTGATAAAGATGGAGGCTCGCTGTGCCAGCTGCCTCTGAGTCACTGAGCATGGACAAGGGTTGGAGGCTCGAGGATGAGCAAAAAGGGCAGTGAGAGAATTAAAAAAAAAAAAGCCAGGACGGCTAGAGTATATAAGCTGTGCTGAGCGGCTCTGAATTCTGGGTAATTAGAATTGGAGACCCCTTGATGAGAGTGGAAGGAATCTGCTCACAGCTAGTGAAGACATTTCCAATGCCTCACACTTTCCGTAGCAATCTCAAACTGCCGCAGGTCGCCAGCTTTTTCTGGCTCTTTCTTATAAACACTCATGGCTGAGGGACGCAACTGTTAACCAGCGCTTGAGCTGAAGGTGGCTGTCCCAGTCCCTCTGTCTTCACCTCGTGGAGACAGTGGCGTCATATCTTGAGTTATCCATCAGATACGCCATGTCAGCATCCTCTCAGCATTTTGCTTCACCTGAATGAGCCCAAGTGATGGAGAGCTTCTTTAGAGCTCTCTGTAAACAGAGACTAGCCTCGGTCATACTTGGAGAGGGCACCGTACTTTGACACAAATGTAAACGACGGCAGCAGTCAATGCGATGACCGTGACATTTTGAAACAGACGGGTGTAGACAAATGCATGCGCAGTGGTTTCTGAGGAGCCGAGGGAGGAGAAATAATTGATGAAGCTGGGGCCATAGGCTGTCTGTAGTGTTGACTCAACCACATGTTGACTCAAATGCCACAGAGGCTCCTTGTGTAAAAACTAACGGCCGGGGTGTTCGGGCGGCGTGGCGGTCTATTCCGTTGCCTACCAAAACGGGGCTCGACTGTTCGAATCCCCGTGTTACCCCCCGGCTTGGTCAGGCGTCCCTACAGACACAATTGGTCAGGCGTCCCTACAGACACAATTGGCGGTGTCTGCGGGTGGGAAGCCAGATGTAGGTATGTCTCCTGGTCGGTCGGGGCACCTGTTTGGGGGGGAAGGGGGAATAGCATGATCCTCCCAAGCACTACGTCCCCCTGGCAAAACTCCTCACTGTCAGGTGAAAAGAAGCGGCTGGCGACCACATGTATCGGAGGAGGCATGCGGTAGTCTGCAGCCCTCCCTGGATCAGCAGAGGGGGCGGAGCAGCAACCAGGACAGCTCGGAAGAGTGGGGTAATTGGCCGAATACTATTGGGGAGAAAAAGAGGGGAGGGACAAATACCCACAATTTGGCGGGGTACCCATTATCAGGTCTTATCTCATCCCAGATAGCAAAACTACTGTGTCCCGGACCCGTCCCACACCGACACTTTCATCCGGCCCACATACCGCGTGGAATGACGGCACTTGGGCGGTCCGCTCCTGTTTGCCAGATCTGGCCCAGAACCAAGCCATAGCAATGCCGCATGTGCCACACATTTGCCAAAGGTGGCCCATATTTGTGTTGTGATATTTGGGCCATATTCACCATTTACCACACGGGCCACTTCAGGGTCACATCCAGATCACATGTTGCCGAGAGCACCGCATCTTTGCCAAAAAAAGGCCCACATTTGATTTGGCATACTTGGGCCATTATACATGTGGGCCACTTCAGGCTCACATCCATTTTGTCATGGCCAGAAGAAGGCCATCAGTGCCGCGTCATTGCCTGAAGTGGCCCACATCCGGATGCTGTCTGGGATGTTTATGAACTCCTGCAGTGCAACACACATGACTGCAAAATTGATTTTTTTCGAGGTATGCGAGGACAGGAAATTATAGTCGGACAGTTATGTCATTGCAGTGTTTACAAGCAGACGATGAAAATGTGGCCACATTAAAATGCGATGCGCCCAACTCACCATTATTTTCAAACTTGTATTGTCAAACAGAGGGGGAGGAGAGCATTTTTCCAGGCTAACACTTGAGATTAGCGGGCTGAAAAATCGGAGTGAATTTGAATGGACTCCGTCTACGGCTTGGTGTTCTCCTCTCTGAAGTGCCTCCAGAACGAGGAGAAGGTACATGGAAAGGTATTTAAGCATGACTGTGGAGCTGGAATTACTTACAGCTACAAAATACTGCTGTCAGAAGGCCTTCTGCTCAGTCACACAGCACCGGCTGGGTCGGCGAGTGACCTTGAATACATACATAAATGTATGAATCCATGGAGACGATATAGGAATATTTACATTTAGATACAGCAGTCGTCCCCTGCAGCTTGTTCTCACATCCCACATCTCGACACAACTTCAGCGTTTTATTTCCTCCGGAGGTTATCATGCCCAGCGTTGATTCCAGTTGTGACAACCTCAGTGGTAAACCAGGGTTTATACCCACATAGGTATAAAAAATGTAGTATGTGAGACTCGGGGGAAAGTATTCAGGTGGTAATTCACCGGATGAGACTGGTGGTGGTTAAATATATCTTGGAGTCCTTTCAGTTCTCAGCACTGCCTCCTCGCCATGTGATTCTGCAACATAGCGTTGCAGAGGTGCTGCCCGGGCTGCTCCTCATTCCTATATTTGTCCTTTTTTGAAAAATGTATTTATCGATGGAAAGATTTCTTTCTTCTTTTTTTTACGCACTGCTCTTTTTCAGGATCGCCCTGCTTCACATTCACTTACATTCGTTTCCGTGCACGGACGCCTGACTTCTGCTGCAGCCCACCTAGCAACGCCATTAAATCAATTTGGGGTTAAGTGCCCTGGTAAAGAGCACTTTGTGTGTCCGACAGAGGGAATGGATTCCTATCAGTCACAAAAAGTCAGCTGAGGGTCTGAGCGCAGGGCGGGGGGGGGGATGGGGGGGGGTGCTGAACATTATCATTTATTCTATTTAACAAGTTTCTGGGAATGTAATGTGATTTCAAAGCCCTCGGAGACTTTAACTGCGTGTTGGGGCCGTACAGAGAAATTTGATTTGACTCGAGTGGAATCTCGAACGTAACGCGACGCGAGCCGATATGATCAGATTTCTCCGCTGATACGCCCGACTCGGGCTTACAGACAACACATTCCTATACAATGTGTATTTGCAGTTCCCAAAATACACTGATTGCCGACGTTGTGTTAGATGAATCCAATGCATGTCAACTAGTCTGCCGGGCCCGATGCAGCGGTGTCGTTTCATGACGAGAATACACACACACACACACCGGTTAGCCAAAACATTACCCCTGGTGCCGCCAGAACGCTCTGACCCATCGAGACATGGCCTCCACAAGACTTCTGAAGGTGTCCTCTGGTATCTGGCACCAAGACCTTGGCAGCAGATCCTGTAAGTTGCGAGGTGGGGCCTCCATGGATCTGACTCGTTTTTCCAGCACATCCCACAGATGCTCGATCGGATCGAGATCTGGGGAATCTGGAGGCCAAAGAAGCACCTTGAACCCGTTGTCATTTTCCGCAAACCATCCCTGAACAATCCTTGCAGTGTGGCAGGGTGCGGTATCTTGCTGAGAGAGGCCACTGCCATCGCAATACCGCTGCCTTGAGGGGGTGAGCCTGGTCCACAACAGTGTTTAGGTAGGTGGTGTGTGTCAAAGTGACATCCACATGGATGCCAGGACCCAAGGTTTCCCAGCAGAACATTAGCTAGAGCATCACGCTGCCTCCGCCAGCCTGCCTCCTTCCCGTAGTGCGTCCTGGTGCCACCTCTTCCCCAGGTGAACGACGCACACCCACCCGGCCGTCCACCTGATGTAAAGGAAAACCTGATTCGTCAGTCCAGGCCACCTTCTTCCGCTGCCCCATGGTCCAGTTCTGATTGTGGGCGCTTTCGGCGGTGGACAGGGGTCATCATGGGCCCTCTGACCGGTCTGCGGCTACGCTGCCCCATACGCAGCATGCTGTGGTGCACTGTGTGTTGTGACACCTGTCTGTCACAGCCAGCATTGAACTTCTCCAACAGAACCTGTCAGTGGTTTTAATGTTTTGGCTGACCGGTGTAAACATGTTGCCTTGTAAGACTACAGGTCACTATATCAAATCATATTCTGTCACACACACATTTCAACACACTGGTGAGTGAAGATGGTGTTCAGCACATCTGCTTTAATGCTATCAGATTATGGAGGTGCACAGCCTGTGTGGATCACGGGACTTGGAAGAGCAATATTTACAGTTCACACTGTAAATATTGTTGTTTCGCAGACTGTGATAACCCTCGACAGTGATCTGAAATGCACATTAACGTTGTATAAATATCTGCCTCTTTAAATACATTTAGCTATAAGGTAACAAAATGGTCGTGTTTAGGTATTAGATTAGAGATGGTCATGTTTAGGTATAGGGCAGCATGGTCGCCTCGCAGCTAGAAGGTCCTGGGTTCGAGCCCCGGGGTAGTCCAACCATGGGGGTCGTCCCGGGTCGTCCTCTGTGTGGAGTTTGCATGTTCTCCCCGTGTCTGTGTGGGTTTCCTCCCGGTGCTCCGGTTTCCTTCCACAGTCCAAAGACATGTAGGTCAGGTGAATCGGCCGTACTAAATTGTCCCTGGGTGTGAATGTGTGTGTGTGTGTGTGTGTGTGTTTGTGTGGTGGCCTGGCGGCCTGTCCAGGGTGTCTCCCCGCCGGCCGCCCCGTGACTGCTGGGATAGGCTCCAGCATCCCCACGACCCTGAGAGCAGGATGAGCGGTTTGGATAATGGATGGGTGGCTGTCTAGTTATGGTTTTGTTGTGGTCGGGGTCGGGATAAGGATCCAGGAGGCCGGTCACTAAGCATTATAAGCCCCACTGAGTGTAAATCGGGGTTAAAAATTGATCCCCGGATGTCCTCAATCACGTCCTCATTCATCGATACGTTGGCAGAACAGAACATATTTTAGGATTTGCAAACCAAGTACAGTGTATATGAGTATTTGGTCTGTGAGACTGGTCTGGATATATACGAGTATTTAGTCTGTGAGAGGGGTCTGGGTATATATATGAGTATTTGGTCTGTGATAGGGGTCTGGGTATATATGAGAATTTGGTCTGTGAGACTGGTCTGGATATAGATGAGTATTTTGTCTGTGAGAGGGGTCTGGGTATATATGAGTATTTGGTCTGTGAGACTGGTCTGGATATATATGAGTATTTGGTCTGTGAGACTGGTCTGGATATATATGAGTATTTGGTCTGTGAGAGGGGTCTGGATATATATGAGTATTTGGTCTGTGAGACTGGTCTGGATATAGATGAGTATTTTGTCTGTGAGAGGGGTCTGGGTATATATGAGTATTTGGTCTGTGAGAGGGGTCTGGATATAGATGAGTATTTGGTCTGTGAGAGGGGTCTGGATATATATGAGTATTTGGTCTGTGAGACAGGTCTGGGTATATATGAGTATTTGGTCTGTGAGACTGGTCTGGATATAGATGAGTATTTGGTCTGTGAGAGGGGTCTGGATATATATGAGTATTTGGTCTGTGAGACTGGTCTGGGTATAGATGAGTATTTGGTCTGTGAGAGGGGTCTGGGTATAGATGAGTATTTGGTCTGTGAGACTGGTCTGGATATAGATGCGTATTTTGTCTGTGAGACTGGTCTGGATATAGATGAGTATTTGGTCTGTGAGAGGGGTCTGGATATAGATGAGTATTTGGTCTGTGAGGGGTCTGGGTATGTCTACTGTCACCTTCCCCTGCCCCGCCATGTTCCCTCGGTTTCTTCTCTCTCCGCCCGACACACTTAAGAGGCCTCTGAAGGCTCCAAACTGTTGTCCTTTGTCTGCATAATTCTCCTCATTCAGACTCGGACCGACACCGTCTCGAGCGAGAGCATAGCAAGTGTCTACATATGTGACCTTTCGCTTACCCCCCCCCGCCCCCCCCCCCACCCCCCCCCGCACTCAGACGCCTCTTCCTGTCCCTCATCCCCGTTTTGTATTTTATCTTGTATTCTCTGTGCGCACTCCTCCTCCACCCGCCTCTTTAACCTTTTCACTCCGCAGGCGAGTAAAAACTCAGCAGAGAATCTCTGAGAGGGTTTTTTTTTTGGGGGGGGGTTTCGAGACATTTTTAGTGGTCTTTGAGGAGCCTTAAACGCAGCTGCCTGGACCCGGCGGTCCCACAGGATCATCAGAGCCGGGTGGAGGAGGGTGCTGAGGATGGAGCTCAGGCTTTTCCAGGGCTTCCCAAAGGAGACCTTTGCACCGTTAAGATCTCACAAACCCCTGACCACAGGAAGTGCAGACGTGGCGGGTTTTTTTTTTTTTGTTGTTTTTTGCAAAGTCATGAAAACTCGAAAAATCCCTTTTCGATCCTTTTCTTGTGCAACCGCAAATGAAAGGGGGGGGGTGAAGAGGTAAGGGGAGCATCCGGGTGGTGTGGCGGTCTGTTCCGTTGCCTAATAACACGGGGATTGCCTGTTCGAATCCCCGTGCTACCTCCGGCTCGGTCGGGCGTCCCTACAGAGACAATCGGCCGTGTCTGCAGGTGGGAGACCGGATGTGGGTATGTGTCCCGGTCGCTGCACTAGCACCTCCTCTGGTCAGCTGGGGGGGGGGGGGATGGCGTGATCCTCCCAACGCTACATCCCACTGACGAAACTCCTCACTGTCAGGTGAAAAGAAGCGGCTGGCGACTCCACGTGTATGGGAGGAGGCATGCGGTAGTCTGCAGCCCTCCCCGGATCGGCAGAGGGGGCGGAGCAGAGACCGGGACGGCTCGGAAGAGTGGGGTAATTGGCCAAGTACAACTGGGGGGGGGGGGGGGGGGGTCACAAAAAAAGAAGAGCTTGTAGGTGGGTGCAGGCGATTGGTTTGTAAACTGGAGAAACTGTGTTGAGCGACGGGGTACCGGTAGAAAGACCCGTAGTTCAGCCGGGTTCTGTCGGAGCACCAGCCCCGCCTCGGGTCCGCATGCCGCTGCCGGCTCGGATGCCTGTTTGTTAAGGGGCTGCGAGGGTCCATGTGGGAAATGAGCGCCAGTAAACAACTTAAGCCTCGCACTGTTTTGCTCAAGTAGGAGGATGTTTTGACAAGTAACGGAAGATATTTCCTTTTTCTCTAATGCGGCAACCCGGCTGGCGTTGCACCATCACGAGTCCAAAGCCGCCTCCTCTTGGATGTCGTTAAAGGAGGTGTCTGGCAGAGGAGCGGGTGTTGGCTCATCAGCGGCGTAATTCACATCAGAGAGACTTTTCTATTTTAAGACTTGTGCAAGAGAGTCTGACCAGAAGTTCATCTGTGATGACGGGATTTAATTGGATCAGAGGAGCCATTGTTGGCAAATGTGGGGTTTTTTGGGTTTTTTTTGCTCGAATCCTGGATTCACGAGGGCGGGGGGGGGGGGGGGCAAAAAGCGAAAAGGGCGTAAAATTACGAGTGGGAAGTAACGTGACATCGAAATTAAGAGGGGTTTTGTGTCTGCCTCCCGTCGTCGTGGGATACCG
>NC_079217.1:6371574-6439074 GCF_029633865.1 Lampris incognitus
CCAAGTCCTGCCCGGTAACAGCATCAGTCCGGCCCAGTTCCTCTGCCAGCAGCACGGAGGCGCCGCCGTTGACTTCGTATTTTGGTCAGTCAGACGAGTTAAGTTTGGTTGTTCGTCTTTTGAGCGTACTGTGATTATGCAAATAATCATGCAGACCGGGCGATTAGAATATTCGCATTAAAATGTCCGTGTGTACGAAATCGTCAAGTACTGGCGTCAACTTATAACTAGTAATTGGATTTCTCATTTGCATATAAATGACGAGACAAAAGGAGTGGGATGGAATTTGTGAACCTCTTGCTACAAAAGGGTGTGACCCACTCAGCCACCTCGCTGCCCCACCATGTGATTGTCTGACCCTCAGTGGCGTTCACTCAGCCGCAGCCATACCAACATCTACCCTGTTTCTGCTGCCGAGTGACGGAAGCTAAGCAGGTGTTGGCTTGGCCAGTACGTGGATGGGAGACCTCCTGGGAAAACTGAGTTGCTGCTGGAAGTGGTGTTGCTGGGCCAGTAGGGGGAAGTCTGTCTTCCTTCTATTCCTAACCCAGATAGCCAAATTGCTGTGGCCCGGACCCGTCCCACACCCGACACTTCATCCGGCCCACATACTGCGTGGAATGATGGCACTTGGGCGGTCCGCTTCTGTTTGCCAGATCTGGGCCAGAACCAAGCCATAGCAATGCCGCATGTGCCACATATTTGCCAGAGGTGGCCATATTTGTTTTGTGATATTTGGGCCATATTCACCATTTACCACACAGGCCACTTCAGGGTCACATCCAGATCACATGTTGCCCAGAGCACTGCATCTTTGCCAAAAAAGGCCACATTGAATTTGGCGTATTTGGGCTGTATTTGCTATTATACAAGTGGCCGTATTTGCTATTATACTTAAAATGTGAAGCGCTTTGGGTCTCTAGATGAAGCGCCATACAAATACAATCCATTATTATTATTGAGTCAATTGGAGTTTGGTCACCGCACCGTCTGCGGGGGCTCCTGTGAGCTACGAGGCTGGGTCAGACGGCATCACTCTCGGTAGTGTTTGTTAATCTAAAGCTCATGGCCACCTGTCGCTGTCATGGTGGACATTTCACCCAGCTCCCATCCCTGTTTCACGTCTCTCACTCCTCGTTTCACCCGGAGCTTGAGTCAGTCCTTCCCACCATCGTCTCATCTGCCAACAGTAAATCTTCCATTAAATGAATGGAACAGTGGGGGCGTCCAGGTGGGGGCGGTCTATTCCGTTGCCTACCAACACGGAGCTCGCCGGTTTCGAATCCCCGTGCTACCTCCGGCTCGTCCCTACAGACACAGTTGGCCGTGTCTGCGGGTGAGAAGCCAGATGTGGGTATGTCTCCTGGTCGCTGCGCTAGCGCCTCCTCTGGTCAGTCGGGGCAGCTGTTCGTGGGGGGGGTTGATTGAGCCTCCTACGCGCTACGTCCCCCTGGCGAAACTCCTCACTGTCAGGTGAAAAGAAGCGGCTGGTGACTCCACATGTATCGGAGGAGGCCCGTGGTAGTCTGCAGCCCTCCCCGGATCGGCAGAGGGGGTGGGGCAGCGACTGGGACGGTTCGGAAGAGTGGGGTAATTGGCCGGATACAACTGGGGGAGAAAAGGGGGTGAGCATGGAACAGTGAACTTCATTGTGCGTCGTTTCCAGCAGGGACTTCCATTAAAGCGTTTGTGTGTGTCCTGATTGGTTCCCATATCTCTCATCAGTGTGCTATTCGAAATGGAAAAGGTAACAAATGGACTCGTTAGGCAGTGGGTGCCGGTATTTATGGCGGGTCCAAAGTGCCACGTGGGCGGCTGTGTGGTCCTGCTGGACTTGTAAGCAACCCTTTTGCTTGAAGGGGGTTTTACACAACGCATGCACTGCAGGCTGGTGACACATTCACGGACGGGTTTTTTTTTTAACAGCCTCATTGTGTAACGTTTATGTAATCCGAGTACGGGTCAGAACGAGGGCCCTTCGGATGCGTGCGGGGTTTGGGTTTCGCGGGCCAGGGACTGGCGTCGACGCGGTCGGTTTTTACGAAAGGCTTTACGCCGTTCACTTTGAACAACAGCAGTTATGTCAGAAGACAACGATATATAGCCGAGGCTCGGCGTTTTCGGTTTGTCGTTTTTCAAAGCCATCCAGCGTGCCGAATTTCGCCACGAGAGGGCGCCGTCGCAAAACCTCACACGAACAGGAACGACTTGCGGATCCGTGGAAACATAAAATCCGGGTGAAAATCGGTTTAAACCGGTCTGCTCTTAAAAAAGTGGGTATTTTTCGGTGAAAACTGGTAAAAACCGGAAACGCCGAGCCTTGCGTGTATTTCTACGATGCAAACGGTGGTGGGGGTGGGGGTGGGGGTGGTGCAGAAGGGCAGCAGTTATTTTTCAGTGCTTGGAATTATTCACATCCCCCAAAAGCTGGAATGGCTCGACATGCGGAGGCTGCAGCGACGTATAAAACCTGCCTGCGGACCGCGTCGCACACGTGGTCCGTGTTGTGCGCTTGTCAACGGGCGCTGAGGCCGCTCGGGAACGTCTTGGGACGGGTGATGATGCTTTGCCGCCGCGCCGTGCTCAACATCCTGTGGCGGCGGCGGCGGAAGCGGAGTCACCTCTGCGAGCGCTGGAACAACGCGGCCTTCTTTGCCGTTGATGGAGGGGTGGGGGTCACGTCTCCATGACCCGCCTGTTTTACTGATTGATTGCCTGCACCGGGCTTCAAACCCCTCCCAAGGACAAGTGGCTTGTAACACACACACACACGGACACACACACGGACACACACGTCTCTCCTCCTTCCACTCCGGCGGGCCTCTGGAGTATTCTACACCCGCCTTTGTCTTTGAAAACAAGTTCGCCGGCGCAGCGGCTGCGAGGACCGCGTCCTTTACAGTAACCCACCTGTGTGAGGCGGTTTGACAAAGTCATTGTCTAACGCCGCTTGGGGAAAGGACGTGTTTGGTTTTTTTTGTGTGTGTGTGTGTTCTCCATCGTGCTTGTCGGCCATGTCGCTTTGCACCGACGCGGAATTGGACTCGTGTTTCGTGGCTCTCTCGGTGCACTTAACCCAGAATAACAACGGTGCAACACAACAATCTGCGGATCTGTATGTTGGGGGGGACGGTGGTCCGGCGGTACAAGCTGAGAGCCTTGTGGAGGAGCGGCCCTCTGCCACGCGGGCTGAACAATGTGCCCGTCCGGCCGTCTGCGGAGGGTAATGGCTCTCGCACATAAACTGTAATGAAAATCAATGGCGCTTAAAAGTCCAGACGCTCGGAGTTATGGCATCGCTGGAGCTGGAGAGGAGGGAGGCCCTGGTCTGAACCAGCAGGCAGCTCCACGATGTGGGTCAGAAGTAGCCGTCAAGCTGGACACACAACTCTCTGTCTCTCTCTCACTCTCTCTGTCTCTCTGTCTCTCTGTCTCTCTCTCTGTCTGTCTGTCTCTCTCTCTCTCTGTCTCTCTCTCTCTCTGTCTCTCTCTGTCTCTGTCTCTCTCTCTGTCTGTCTGTCTGTCTCTCTGTCTCTCCCTCTCTCTCTCTCTGTCTCTCTCTCTGTCTGTCTGTCCTCTCTCTCTCTGTCTCTCTCTCTGTCTCTCTCTCTGTCTGTCTGTCTGTCTCTCACTCTGTCTCTCCCTCTCTCTGTCTCTCTCTCTCTCTCTCTCACTCTGTCTCTCCCTCTGTCTCTCTCTGTCTCTCTCTCTCACTCTGTCTCTCTGTCTCTCTCTCTCACTCTGTCTCTCTGTCTCTCTCTCTCTCTCTGTCTCTCTCTCTGTCTCTCTCTCTCTGTCTCTCTCTGTCTGTCTCTCTCTCTCTCTGTCTCTTTCACTCTGTCTCTCTCTCTGTCTCTCTCTCTCTGTCTCTCTCTCTGTCTGTCTGTCTGTCTCTCTCTCTCTGTCTCTCTCTCTCTGTCTCTCTCTCTCTCACTCTGTCTCTCTCTCTGTCTCTCTCTCTCTCTGTCTCTCTCTCTCTCTGTCTCTCTCTCTGTCTCTCTCTCTCTGTCTCTCTCTGTCTCTCTCTCTGTCTCTCTCTCTCTCTGTCTCTTTCACTCTGTCTCTCTCTCTGTCTCTCTCTCTCTGTCTCTCTCTCTGTCTCTCTCTCTCACTCTGTCTCTCTCTCTCTGTCTCTCTCTCTCTGTCTCTCTCTGTCTCTGTCTCTCTCTCTCTCTCTCTGTCTCACTCTCTCTCTCCGTCTCTCTCACTCTGTCTCTCTCTCTCCTCTCTCTGTCTCTCTCTCTCACTCTGTCTGTCTCTCTCTCACTCTGTCTGTCTCTCTCTCTCTTTTTCTCTCGCTCTCTCTGTCTCTGTCTGTCTGTCTCTCTCTAATTCAAATTCAAATAGCTTTATTGGCATGAACAAAAAAATACGTTAGTGCTAAAGCAGTTTGCAGCATATTAAAACATTACATCACATATTAAATACACACCTCTCTGTCTCTCTGTCTCTCTCTTTGTCTGTCTCTGTCTCTCTCCCCTCTCTCTCTGATTGTTCGCTTACCATCTGATCTACCTGGACCTTGACATGTGCCCCTTATTCGGAGATGAGTGGTCATAATGTTCTGGCTCAAGGTGTCCGCCACATGTACAGACAGCACAATCTATTTGTGTCACTCTCTTCCTGGCGCTCGCTCGCTCGCCCGCCCGCCCGCCCGCTCACCCACTCACAGAAGTTACTCAACAGCAGACTCTGAGTTTGTTTCAAGCTGCTGTGAGTTTTGGGGTTTTGTGGACTGCCTGCAACGCTGTGGACAAAAGCGGAGATGTCACTTTGTGGTTTCGTTCGTCACATCTACTCTCATCCCTCATCCTCCGCTCACACACGTGTTTTAAGGCAGAAGCGGTGGTGTATCTCTAACCGTGGTGAGCATCCCCATCCGTGTGCTGGGATTCATTTCGTCAGAATTTCATGGGGGCTCTAACCAGCAGACGAGCATTATGGGTCGTTGTGTATATATGTGTGTATATATATATATACATATATGTGTGTGTGTGTGTGTGTGTATAGTATTATCCAGTGTTCTTGCTGATGGTCTCATGTCGTTATGTCGGTCGTATATAAACATCAAATCAAGCTGAGGCTGATAAATAACCGGGGAAAAGCTGCTCATAGCGAGGACGTCCGGGTAGCGTAGTGGTCTGTTCCGTTGCCTCCCAACACGGGGATCGCCGGTTCGAATCCCCGTGTTGCCTCCGGCTTGGTTGGGCATCCCTGCAGACACAATTGGCCGTGTCTGCGGGTGGGAAGCCGGAAGTGGGTATGTGTCCTGCAGCGCCTGCTCTGGTCAGTCGGGGGCGCCTGCTCGGAGGGGAGGGGGAAGTGGGGGGGAATAGCGTGAGCCTCCCACGCGCCACGTCCCCCTGGCGAAACTCCTCACTGTCGGGTGAAACGAAGCGGCTGGCGACTCCACATGTATGGGAGGAGGCGTGTGGTGGTCTGCGGCAGCGACCGGGCTGGCTTGGGAGAGTGGGGGTAATTGGCCAAGTAGAATTGGGGAGAAAAATGGGGGGGCAGAAAGCTTCGGCAAAAACAAGTGGGGATAGATTAGAGGTTCGTCTTTCCACCGCGTCTTCGGAGCGACGGAAGAGGCTTGATGGCTCGTGACGGCGGCGGCGGCGGCGTGACCTCTCCCCAGCCGCCTCCCGTGCACGTGTTGTATGTGTTTGTATCACCATTGCTCCATCATTCCCTCCCACTCTCTTCTTTTGATCCTCTCCCCCCTCCCCCCCCCCCCTCTCTCTATCGCTCCCTATCACCATCCATTACCAGGCGGAGGATTCGCTTGTGTCACCGCGCCCGTGTCGCCAACTGTGCTTCCATGCAGATGTCGGCATCGATCCACGGTGCCGTGACAGAGCCTGGCAGCTAAACACACAAACACACAAACACACAAAACACACTTTCACTCGCCGCTGACTTCGGCCCTGCTCACCAGCCACTGAAGGCTTCTCTGCTGCGTCGGAAAAGACCCTTACTGGCAGGTGTACGGCTGCGCCGCTGATTTTTTTTTGCCCGCTGTAATATTTTATTGCCCCCCCCCCGCCCGGATGTGCGCTTTTGAAAATGACACCCGCCACGGCCGGCCCCATAAATCACGTAGCAGAGAGCGCCGCTGCAAAATGTCCAAGCAACCACAATTAACAACCGGGAGCCTCGCAGGTTGTGAAATAAAGGCTACGGCGCCGCTGGCGCTGCTAACTCTGTACACGGGGGCCTGGCCCCGCGAGCCCCGTGTGCCGGGCCGGCCTCCCCCAGGTAACCCGGCGCTACGAACCTCCACCTTGCGTTCAGGGAACGCTTTGACTGTTGGGGACGTGTCGGTGCGTCACGTGGCAGTGTGATGTCCCGGGTGACTGGACTCGCTGGCCCCTCGGCTAAGGGTCGCACCCTTTAGTCGACTGGTCGGCGCAGTCGCTCGTGGCGCGGGGAGCCCGGGGTCGATTGCCGCCTGCCCCGCTGAATTGGCGCCACAGCCGGTGCGTTGGACTCGAGCGATGCTGGAGCGTGAGGGTCCAGACGGAGGTCACAGGGCGCAGGGTGGACCGGGACGAGGGTGGGGCCGGAGGGAGGGGCTGTCACCAGGCAGCTGTTAGACTCTGCTGGCCTGCCGTGTGTTATTTATTGCAGCGCTGGTTAGGAGCCCAGCACGGCTTCCGCAAGTGGGTCAGCATACCACACCCCCCCTCCCCCTCCTCCTCCTCTTCTCTCCCTCTTTCCCTCCCTTCCTGTACAATCTCTCCAGCATCTTAAAAATCCTCCACCACCACCACCCCCCCCCCGCCGTCTGTCTGTTTCTCTCTCTGTCTGTCTGCCTGTCCCCCCCCTCTCTCTCCCCCCCCCCCTCTCTCACTCCCTCCCTCTCTCTCTCTCTTGCCACATATCTCAGCCGTTCTTCCTCTCCCTTCTCTTCTTCCCCTGCCCCTCTTTCCCTCTCTCTCTCTCTCTCTCCTCTATCTCTCTCTCTCTCTCTCTCTCTCTCTTGCCACATATCTCGTTCTTCCTCTCCCTTCTCTTACTCCCCCTGCCCCTCTCTCTCTCTCTCTCTCTCTCTCTTGCCACATATCTCGTTCTTCCTCTCCCTTCTCTTACTCCCCTGCCCTCTTTCCCTCTTCTCTCTCTCGCTCTCACTCCCTCTCTCTGTCTCTCTCTCTGTCTCTCTCTCTCTCTGTCTCTCTCTCTCTGTCTCTCTCTCTCTCTCTGTCTCTCTCTTGCCACATATCTCGTTCTTCCTCTCCCTTCTCTTCCTCCCCCGCCCCTCTCTCTCTCTCTCTCCCTCCCTCCCTCTCTCTCTTGCCACATATCTCAGCCGTTCTTCCTCTCCCTTCTCTTCTTCCCCAGCCCCTCTTTCCCCTCTCTCTCTCTCTCTCTCTCTCTCTCTCTCTCTCTCTCTCTCTCTCTCTCTCTCTCTCTCTCTCTCTCTCTGCTCTCTCTCTCTCTCTCTCTCTGTCTCTCTTTTGCCACATATCTCGTTCTTCCTCTCCCTTCTCTTCCTCTCCTGCCCCTCTTTCCCTCTCCCTCTCTCTCGCTCTCACTCCCTCTCTCTGTCTCTCTCTCTTGCCACATATCTCAGCCATTCTTCCTCTCCCTTCTCTTCTTCCCCTGCTCCTCTTCCCTCTCCCTCTCACTCCCTCTCTCTGTCTCTCTCTCTTGCTACATATCTCGTTCTTCCTCTCCCTTCTCTTCCTCCCCTGCCCCTCTCTCCCTCTCTCTCTCTCTCTCTCTCTCTCTCTCTCTCTCTCTCTCTCTCTGTCTCTCTCTCTCTCTCTCTCTCTCTCTCTCTCCCTTTCCCGCTGCCATCAACCCTCTCTTTCTTGTCTGCTTTATTTTCCCTCTCTAACTTTGCCTTTGTTCCTGCGTGCCAGCCTCGCTTCTTTCAGTTTGGTTCCCACCCCACCTTTTCTGCCCCGCCTTCCTGCTGGTCTGTCTCTGCGCTTTCCCCCGAAAAACCTCGCCGAGGGAAAGAGGGAGGGGGAGAGAAGTATGGGGCATGTTTTGAGGGGTGGGGGGGGTGGGGAAGCGGGTATGTGGGAGCTCAGCCAGTAAACAGCCCGCAAAGGCTTCTGCAGCCCAGACACCCAATGCGCTTCATTAGCATCCGGTCCACTGCGATTCAGAAATCACATTAAAAATAATACATGCACAGAGCTCACCAGAGAATATGCACACACACACACACACACACACACACACACACACACACACAAAACAAAGCCCCTTGCTCACAGGCTTTCAGCGCATGCACCAACAAGTTAATGCACTTTCACAATTAAAACCTCCCACCGACGGAGAGCTCCCTGTCCCCCCTCTCTCCTGATTCTGCAAATTCCTCTCTGAGTGCGCGGCCGTCCGAGTCGGAGCGGGGGGCCGAGGTGGGCTGAGGGTGCGACATGCCGACTCACCAGCCTGTAGTTCACCTCCAAATTTTACCGGGCTCGGTCTCGAGAACTCTGAAGTGCTCCGGGGCCGTCGGGTTCCCACAGGTATGAAGCGCCGCAGTGATGATCTGCAACTACCCCCCCCCCACCCCACCCCACCCCCCTCCATCCTTAAGCCCTCATCAGTGCCTCCATCCCGGCGCTCTCTGGGGCATGGGCGGGGCACTCCCCTAATCCCACAATAAGGTTGCTAGGATACCTCTCTTAGATCTGCTAAAAGTGAGCACCTGCGAATGAAGTGCACCGCTTGCCCTGAGAGAGGGATTATAAAAGACATATTGGTACCTCTGCGCTCTCCCCCCCCCCCCCTTTTCTGTCGGTCCTCATTTTGATGACACCAGGTTGTACGCACGCTTTGTGAACACAGTCAAATCCTTCTCGCTCTGCAACAGATAACAGAAATGCTGCGACTAAACAACACGCATTTAAATATTTTTTCCGCAACCTTTCATGTTTCATTTCTGCCTTGGAAAAAAACAAAAAAAAACAAACACAAATCTAGGCCATGCAAGTCTGGATGTTTCATATCCTTCCTTTAGAAAACACAGGCACGCACATACCAGCAGTGGGGGTGAGATAAAAAAAAATAAAATAAATTAAGAAACTCAAGCACCTCTTGCAGCTGTTAGTTTTTTAGAAGATCGTTTCTCTCTCTGACGGGCGAGAACCCAAATGCACCTCTCGAAGACGGCGAGCTTCATTAATACTCAGTTTAATGAACAAAAACGCTCTTTTACCTGCCATGAAGTTCGGGACACAGGTCCGACAGACAAGAGTCGACACGGGTGAGGTAAGGGGAAACAAAACAGGGGAAACAAGACACGTGAAAAACAGTGGCGGCTGGTGCTAAAAATTTGGGGGGGGGGGGGGGCAATTTACCTTGGTGCAGCACACCTGACAGCTGCTTTAATGCCCCCACAGTCACAGAGTTGTTAAGAAGGACAATGTAGCCTATAGGGTTTATCAGGGTTCGTAGACGGTAGATGATTGACAGTCCAGATGAGGCGTGGTGGTGGGTGTGAACATGATTGACAGCCACGAGAATTATCCCATCACATTAGATCAAAAAACATTAAAACAATACCAATTCGCTGCCAATCAAAGTGGGAGTGTCTGGGGCAGCACAGAACTGCGCCCCCTGGAAAACCTGAAGAAACCAGTTAGACAGCAGCCTCAGGTCACCTGCTCGCCAAAAGTTTGAGGGCTTACATGAGGTATGGTTTGGCCGGCGCCCCTCACCCAGGAAGTATATGTATTCAGACAGGAAGTATATGTATTCAGACAGAAATCAACCAAATACCATTTGAACCAATATGTAATGGCTGCTGACAGGCGCTCACAGATTGAAAAACACTTTTATTTATTTCATAATTATTTGCATTATACAACTAAATTATATTTAACATGTTTAAGTAGATTTTCATCTCTTGATGTTTGAAGGGGGCGGTGCCCCGGTGTCCTGTACTGACCAGCCGCCGCTGGTGAAAAAGCAGGCTGGATTATTTGACACAGGTTACACAGACGAATTAGCACTGAGGGTGCTTTCACACTAGGGACCCCGGGCCCAGATCCGAGTACACTTGACCCCCCCAAAGTCCGGTTCATTTGAGTAGTGTGAACACTGTACCGTACCGAGGCACGGATCAGCAAACCGTGCCCGGGTTTGAGTGCAGTTCAGGTGTACGCATCAGGTATGAAAACAGCTGCATCAAAACACGGAAGTGGACTGCTATGCTACAAAGGCATTTCTCAATGCCCCTCCTCCAAAATCTGCATATGTACGCCGTACACGTCAGTCTCATGTGTAAGTATGCTAGTGTACTTGGGTGCAGAACAACCTTACTAATGTGAAAGGTGACCGGTGGGGTCAGGGCAATTGTACTCAGGCACGGTACGCAGCAATCATACCTAATGTGAAAACGCGCTGGAGAGAGGGGAACACACAAACTAAATACACCAGTGAGTAAATAAGGCAATGGGGAACAGGTGTGGATACACGGGGTTGACTAATGACAAAAACCAGGGGCAGGAACTGACATGATAAGATAGGTGTACTTCAAAATAAATCAGGAAAGACAACAGACAAGGACTGAGGGAATGAGCTGACCTACTGAGACTCTGGGAGACAATGACTGCCCAAAATAACCGGGGCTATGGGGAGATAATGACTGGGAAAATGACTGAAATAAACTAGGAGACATCATAAAATAACTGACTAGGCCTGCCCTCAAGGGACGGATTCCAGACGTTCCAACAAGCCTATCAGGACACCGAGCATGGTGGGTGGAGGAGTGGATTCAGGGGAAAGTTGCCTGGGCGCCGAGAAATGGGGGCAGAGGATCTCAGGCAGTGGTCTGAGGGCTGGACTGATGGACGTAAACATCTGGGGGTCGACCAGGATGTAGGACTGAGGGGCGGAGCAGTTCAGGAGGACGGGCAGGAGGATGACCAAACTGGCGAAGCCACTCAGGAGGATGACCATGAGGCCAGCAAACGTGGGCAGGACCACTCTGGAGGTTGACCAGAAGGCAAGATGAATGGTCAGGGCTGCTTGGGAGGTCAGGGACATACACAGGATCCCCCCTGGAGGTTGACCAGAAGGCAAGATGAATGGGCGGAGCTGCTTGGGGAGGTCTGCGTCATAGACAGCACCCCTCTGGAGGTCAACAAGAAGGCAAGACAAATGGGCGGAGCCACTCGGAAGGTTGGCGATATACGACAGGACCGTGCTGTAGGCTGGCGTCAATGGTTGGGGCCACCGTTTGGTGAGCCGGCGACATAACAGGACCGCTGTGGAGGCCAGTTATGTGGGCGAGACCACACTGAGGCAGGCGACATTGGCAGGGTCGTTTGGGAGGCCGGCAATGAAGGCAGGACCACTCAAGAAGTTAACAAGTTGACAGGAATCAAGAAAGTGGCACTTGGGTGGCCGGCCCAAGCACAGGAAGAATCTGGTCAGAGGCCCCAGGACCGAGGGGACAGGAACTGACCAAACAGGAAGCTAGGGGTTGGACATCTGGAGTCATAGAAAGTGGGACCAATGAACACTCTGCAAGCTGGGGCCGCCAGAGACACTGGGTCACTGGTGACACAGGAAGCTGGGCCACTAGGAACGCTGCAGACTATCGAAGTGGGGCTGTGGGGGATTCAGGAAGCGGGGAGCTGGCCTTCTTGGGAAGGCTGGAACCAGGCAACCTTGAAAACCAGAGACAACAGCCACCCAGGAGGTCGGAATGGGTGACAATGAAGACGACCGTCTGATCATCGGGGGGGGGGGTTGTCTGTGGGTCGGTGAAGACAGCCGACTGCTGGAGATCTGGGAGGACGTTGGAAAGTGTGGCCGATGGCAGGTCGTTGGCAAAGACAACCAGTGGCTCAAGAATGGGCTGGGCATCGGCAAGGGTAGCCGATGGCTTGGGAACTGGATGGGTGTTCAGAGACAGCCAAAAGCATGGGAAAAGGCTGGGCATTGGCAACGGTGGCCGGAGGCTTAAGAATAGGCAAGGCATTGGCAAGGTTGTCTGACAGCTCTGGAACAGGCTGGGTGTCAGCAAGGACGGCCAGCGGCTCGGAAGAGAAACAGTCTGCGTGTCGACAGGGTCGGCCGCTGGGTCGGGAACAGGCTGGGGTGTCAGCAAGGGCAGCTGACGGCTCGGGAACGGGCGGGGAGTCAGCAGGGATGGCTGACGGCTCGGGAACAAAAACAGGCTGGGCTTTGGAAGAGATGCCGACAACTTGAGACCAGGTTAGGTGTCAGAAAAGGTGACCAGTGGCTCAAGAACAAACCAGACATCGACGAGGTTGGCTGATGGCACAGGAACAGGGTGGGTGTCAGCAGGAATGGCCAACCGCTCAGGAACAGGCTGGGCATCGACAGAGACGGCTGATGACTCAGGAGCAGGAAAAAGCAGGGTATTGCCAGGGATGGCTGATGACTCAGGTGCAGGAACAGGCTCTGCCAACAGCTCAGGAACAGGCTGGCCCTCCATAGTGGCACTGAGCAGTGGAGACTGCTGGCAGCCTCGGCACCCATGCGTTTTCCTGGAAACAGGCTGGACCTCAGTAGTGGCACTGGGCAGCGGAGACTCGGTGGTGCTAGGCAACGAGACTCTATGGCATTGGGCAGTGGAGACTCGTGGGCGCAGGGCTGCCAGGACACCGACGGGAAGGGCTGTGGTGGTTCTGCAGGCTGGCATGTGCGGAGAGGACAGGCATTGGAATGGAAAGGTTTGGGTTCAGCATGGCCCATTTAACCACTGGGTTACCTGCCACGAAGCCTGGGCGTATGGCTGACACTACAGGGACCGCCCAGGGCCAGGTGGGTTCCCCAGAACAGGTTTGGGGCTGGAACCGGCTCGGTGCAGACAGACTGCAGTGCCCCTGCTATGGAGGCAAATGGCTGGTAATGGCATGAAAGGGCTCTGGGATACTCCAGCAGCCTATTCAGATAGGAATCTGAGTCGACTGGGTTCATGTTTGGCCAGTTCGTACCGTTAGGTTTCCCAGAGGAAACTGACAGGTGAGAACCCAAACGCACAATTCACAGACAGGGAGGTTCAGTAAAACTCAGTTCAATGAACAAATAGTCTTTTACTTGCCACAAAGTTCGCAACAGAGTTCAGACAGATGAGGCAAACAAAATCCGGCAAGGAGTGGTCAAAGGCAAGGTCAGGGAAAACAAAACGGAGATCAAAACACTCGGAAGCAAGACACTCAAAAAAAATCCAGGCTGGATCGTTTGACACCCATTACACAGACAAGGGAGTACTTGGAGAGAGGAACCCAGATTAAATACCTCAGGGAGTCAATGAGGGAACCGGTGTGGGAGACATGGAGGTGACTAACGACCATACCAGGGGTAGGAACTAACATGACAAGACGCGAACTTCAAAATAAAACAGGCAAGACAACGGACAATGATGGAAGTAATGAGCTGAATTACTGACACTATGGGAGACGAGGACTGCCAAAATTGACCGAGGTCGTGGGGAGACGGCGACTGGGAAAATGACGGAACTAAACTAAACTAGGAGATATCGTACAATGACTGGCTGGACTGAACAGGGAGACATCGTGACACTCACTCCCTCTCGCTCATCTTCTTCCTCCTCTTCCTACGACACCTCGTCCCTGTCCCTCCTGCCTTCTCAGCCCTCAACCCCCCCCCCCCCACACACACACACACCAGAACAATATGTGGTTGCGGCGAGAGAATAGCTTTACAGAGATTGCAACCAATTAAAGGGAGCGGCACTACACTCGGAAGAGCTGCTGTGCACAAGACAAAGCGCCGTGTTTGTAATCTGGCCCAGTGTCTACTTGCCGGCCTGCGCTCATCAATCCCGGCTGCTGCGGGTGGCAAAGAGGGCAGGGAGGGGCTGAAGCAGCGACTCGCACCCCGGGTCACTTCATCATAATCCTGCACCAACCTACCAGTGCAGCTTGGCCCTTATCTCGCTGTCCGCCGGGCCCTACAAATACCGAAAATGCCAAAAATTCCAACCCTGCAGCCCATGCCCCAAGACCTTCAACTGAGCCTCCCCCCTGGTACTTGATATATGTTTCTGTCCTTTATTGTCCACCCATCTGCTTGCCTTGCAGTATACGGTGATGTACTGGACTGCACACTGGGCATCAGTCTTGCGTTGGTTCTCGTGTGTGACGGCGGCGGAGGCCGTTGCTGACGTGCAGCATCATCGGGGAGACAGCCGGTCAAAATGCTAACGTAATGAACCAGGCGGTATGAGGTCGTATGTGACCCCAATTTACCCACGCTGGCGTTGACGTGTGTTGACATGTTCTGCGTTTCTGACTCCGTCCGCGGCATGCGTTCTGTCTAACACTGCATGTCCACGGGCCACAATTGATTCCCGTTGTGACCTCCGTCCCATTCAGCAGGAGTTGGCAGGGGCATCCTAGTTTGTTACGACCGTTGCAGTTTCCCCCACCCTCAAAATTGCTGCTCTTTTATTCCTTTTGCATTATTTTGCCAACAGATACGAGTCCTCAAAGAACCACACACAACGTTTTGAGTCTTGCAGCATAAACGGCAGGGAAAGGCCTCGACACCGGCGGTCCGCTCGGCGCTGCCGTGGAAAATGGTTTTTGAAAGACTGGGCCTGCAAGGCTGTGAAACGGCAATTGAAGCCCACTGCAGCAGTGATGGAAGATTGTATCCTGTGCAAGCCCATCGGCCACGTGGTATGTGTCTGAATCCCATCAGACCACTGCCCATCTCCTCCTCTCAGCTCCTCTCTGACATTTACTTACTGCATGACTGTGCCCCCCTCCCCCCCCCCAGCCCTCTAATATCTTAAAAGGAAATCTCCTCTGTCCATCTGTCGTTTTTTCATCTCTTTCATTCCCTCAAGGGCAACAGATTTTTTTCAGCTTCTTTGTTGTTGCTTGTTTCTCTCTCTCCCTCCCTCCCTCCCTCCCTCTCTCTCTCTCTCTCTCTCTCTCTCTCTCTGTACACCCTGTACCCTGGTCTTCTGTAGAAAGTATTAGCTAATCGTTTGGTGTTCCGTCATTGCCAAGGGTCCATCTTAATGTTCGACTATGTGCATTAATCTGGCCTGTAATCAGGGGAAGAAACACATACACACACATACTGACCTTAGATTCACACACATACACACACACATACACACACACATACTCATACACACTAACACATCTGTTATGCTCTCTCTTGCACGCGTGCCTGCACACACACACACACACAGACACACACACAGGCTAGTCTTTTCCAGCATCTGTAATTACTCTAGCCTGTCTGGGCCTTTCTTCTGATTTGTTTGTCAATAATGATGGGTGAGGCCAGCTAATTCTACACCTCCGCACCACCCGAATAACTGAAACGGATTACCTTTTCCCACCTCTGCAGCGGGGAGGCGTGGCTTCACAGCCTATGCAAATAATTCTGCAGGGAAGCAAATACGTTTTGCACGTGCACGCATGTGTGCGTGGGTGTACGTCCGGGACAGCGGGTGAAGGAGAGGGGAAGAGTTTGAGGATTCATGAAAACCCCGTTTTATACACTAGGGGGGGCGTAAGAAAATATCGGTACACTCGAGTATCGCGATATTATCGTTCGTGACGCTGTATCGATTCTCAAAACCACTATATCGATTTTTTAGTTGTTTGCATGTAAAGGTTCGTGACAAACATTTTGTGTTGTGTGTGTAACCCCACGACCGCTCGATACCAGTGTTGTAGTCTATCTTCAGCCATTTGACTCTCCCGCTCCAACCCGACGACGTAAGCCGAGGCAGGAAGCAGCATAAGCGCAAAGAACGCGGGCCTATGAAATCGCAATATGTCGCCTTCCTTACAGTACCGCGATATATCGTATCACCAGATCCTCGCCAATACACGGCTCCGTGTGCCGGCTCACGTTTTCCTGCCCTGTTTCGCTGTCACCTGTTTGTCCACGGGGGCGGTGTTGTGGGGTATGGTTGGCAGCAGTCACTGTGGGGGGGTGGGGGTGGGGGGGACTTTGTTGGCCCACTGATTTGTGCGCTCTAGCGATGTCTGCTTGTGTTATGCAAACGCGGCTGTCAGTCCGGCTCTATCTGCACTGACGGTGACAGGCACTGGGGGGGAGGCACAGGGAAGAGCGGGTGACATCAGAGTGCTGCCATCTCCCTTATAATACCCCACGGCTACCGCATAAACAGCTCTCGGTGGCCAGGCAGGCCGCCTTGAGAGGGTGGGTGGCGAGGGAAGGAGGGAGACGAGGAGGGGCGGGCGAGGAGAGCCGACTTTGACTCCTGCAGGGGCTCCGTTGTCTGCGTTTCAGCACCGCGGACAGCTCCCCGGAGGGCCCGTGGGCCCCGTCCTTCGGCTGTGCCGCATAAGAATTGCTTAACTTCAGTCCTTATTTTCAGTGTGTCAGTGCGGGAGAAGTGTGTGCATGACAGAAGTGTGAGTCTGTGGAAGCCTGGATCAGCTGTGGCCTGAATGTGTCAGGTTCAAACGCTGTTGTTCGCTCTGAATGAGGACTTACAGCAGAAGGCGGCAACAGCACAGAGCAGCTTTATGGCAGCGCCATCAGCCTTAATAGGAAGTGAGAGGCAGCTATGTGTACAGTCTCCCCTCAGAACGCTATATGGCTGGTCTCTCTCTCCCTCTCTCCCTCTCCGTCTCTCTCCCTCTCTCGCTCTCTCCCTCTCCCTCTCTCTCTCTCTCTCTCTCTCTCTCTCTCTCTCTCTCTCTCTCTCTCTCTCTCTCTCTCTCTCTCTCTCTCTCTTGCTTTGTAACTCTCTCCCTCTCTTTCACTCACTCACTCACTCACTCTCACTTACTCACTTTCTCTCTCTCTTGCTTTCTAACTCTCTCCCTCTGTTTCACTCACTCACTCACTCACTCACTCACCTTCTCTCTCTCTCTCTCTCTCTCTCTTGCTTTCTAATTCTCTCCCTCTGTTTCACTCACTCACTCACTCACCTTCTCTCTCTCTGTCTCTCTTGCTTTGTAACTCTCCCTCTCTTTCACTCACTCACTGACTCACTCACTCTCACTTACTCGCTTTCTCTCTCTCCCGCTTTCTAACTCTCCCTGTTTCACTCACTCACTCACTCACCTTCTCTCTCTCTCTCTCTTGCTTTCTAACTCTCTCCCTCTGTTTCACTCACTCACTCACTCACTCACTCACTCACCTTCTCTCTCTCTCTCTCTCTCTCTCTCTCTCTCTCTTGCTTTCTAATTCTCTCCCTCTGTTTCACTCACTCACTCACTCACCTTCTCTCTCTCTGTCTCTCTTGCTTTGTAACTCTCCCTCTCTTTCACTGACTCACTCACTCTCACTTACTCACTTTCTCTCTCTCCCGCTTTCTAACTCTCCCTGTTTCACTCACTCACTCACTCACCTTCTCTCTCTCTCTCTCTTGCTTTCTAACTCTCTCCCTCTGTTTCACTCACTCACTCACTCACTCACTCACTCACTCACTCACCTTCTCTCTCTCTCTCTCTCTCTCTCTCTCTCTCATGCTTTCTAACTCTCTCCCTCTCTTTCACTCACTCACTGACTCACTCACTCTCACTTACTCACTTTCTCTCTTGCTTTCTAACTCTCTCCCTCTGTTTCACTCACTCACTCACTCACCTCTCTCTCTCTTGCTTTCTAACTCTCTCCCTCTCTTTCACTCACTCACTGACTCACTCACTCTCACTTACTCACTTTCTCTCTCTCTTGCTTTCTAACACTCCCTTTGTTTCACTCACTCACTCACCTTCTCTCTCTCTCTCTCATGCTTTCTAACTCTCTCCCTCTCTTTCACTCACTCACTGACTCACTCACTCTTACTCACTTTCTCTCTCTCTTGCTTTCTAACTCTCTCCCTCTGTTTGACTCACTCACTCACTCACTCACTCACCTTCTCTCGCTCTCTCTCTCTTGCTTTCTAACTCTCTCCCTCTGTTTCACTCACTCACTCACCTTCTCTCTCTCTCTCTCTCTCTTGCTTTCTAACTCTCTCCCTCTGTTTCACTCACTCACTCACTCACCTCTCTCTCGCTTTCTAACTCTCCCTCTTTCACTCACTCACTCACTCACTCACTGTCTCATGCTTTCTCTCTTTCACTCACTCACTTTTCTCTCACGCTTTCTCGCTCTCTCACTCACTCACTCACTCTCACTCACCTTTCTCTCACTCACCTTTCTCTCACTCACCTTTCTCTCACTCACCTTTCTCTTATTCACTCACTCACTTTCTCTCTCACTCACTCTCTCTCTCTCTCATGCTTTCTCTCCCTCCCTCACACTCTCTCTAATTTTTTAAAATATTTATTTATTTGCTTGTGGTTTGAATATGAGTGTATTTTAAAAAAAATAAAAATAAAAGTTACTTTAAAAAAACAACCCTTCTCTCTCTCTCTCTCTCTCTCTCTCTCTCTCTCTCTCTCTCTCTCTCTCTCTCTCGCTGTAGCCTGAACATGCATTTCAGAGCCACTAGATAATGTCAGCTGGAACAAGACGAGGATGCAGAATCAACACTCGGGCACATAAAAATGGACTTGACTCCCGTGGTGGTGCACGCTTCGCCGTTATCACCCTCGCTGTCACATTTAGACGAATGTCAATTGTTAAATTCATATTGGAATCACGTTTCCCCCACACAGCATGTATCAAGACCCCTACTGATGTCCACCCCCCCCCCAAAAAAAAGGAAAAGACGGAACAAACGAGGCAATCTTCCAGCTCTATACATCCCCCAGATTTCGCACCGCGTTTTTCATTGTTCGGCAGAAGCCAAAAGTGACTTGATAGCGGCTCGCGTCAAAATCTACCACTGTAATTTGTGCAGCTCCTCTGAAAGGAGGCGGCGAGGACCGTCTATTGTCTGGCGTCCTTGATGAGCCTCGCTCATAAATGGATAATAAACATGGCTGTCTGGCTGTCCCCCTGCATTTTTAACACAAACGAGAAGGCCGCATGAATAGAGGGAGATAGAGGAGACCAGCTTCTCTTTGACGTGATTGTAGCAATTCGACTGTTGATTACTGTTTGCCTGCTGTAATGCACACACACACACACAGACACACAAAGAGGCAGTTGTGTGAAGATCATACGAGCGGCTCCAAAGCCCTTCCCTACACGCCAGAACACGGAGCGCCGCACAGCGTGCTGCGGCGAGCCGAGCCCAGAGGCACGCCCAACACGGGTCTGCCAGCCGGGAGCAGACTCCTTTCCCAGCATGCCGTGGGCACGCGCAGGTAATTACTGCACTGCACACCAGCTCACCGGCCGGAAAACACGCGGCGTTGGGACTCTGTACCACGACTGGCTGGGAGGTTTCGTATGACCCCAGACTGAGAAGTATAAACGGCGAGGGAAGGGAAAAGCCCAGGGTGGGGCAATTAGCCTCGGCTGATAGGAGACTACCTACAGACTTGGAGATTCCCCCAATTACTCGTTTATCCAAAAAGACAATAACCACGTGAGTCGATTTACGCAGTCAAGGACGGGTGGCGTGGCGGTCTATTGCGTTGCCTACCGACGCGGGGCTCGCCGGTTCGAATCCCCGTGTTGGTCGGGCATCCCTGCTGACACAATTGGCCGTGTCTGCGGATGGACAGCCAGATGTGGATATGTGTCCTGATAGCTGCACTAGCGCCTCCTCTGGCCGGTTGGGGCACCTCTTCAAGGGGGAGGGGGAACTGGGGGGAATAGCGTGATCCTCCCACACGCTACGTCCCCCTGGTGAAACCCCTCACTGTCAGGTGAAAAGAAGCGGCTGGCGACTCCACTTGTATGGGAGGAGGCATGTGGTAGTCTGCAGCCCTCCCCGGATCGGCAGAGGGGGCGGAGCAGCGACCGGGCCGGCTCGGAAGAGTGGGGTGATTGGCCGGGTACCATTGGGGAGGGGGTGGAAAAGGGGAGGGGACAAATAAAAGGAGGACTCTTTCTTTTTCCACCTGTAGTTTGAACATTTACTGCTGGTGTGGTGTATTCACAGGAAGTCGAATCGGGTTCGTCCGGACGCCATGTTTCCTGGCAGAAACGGCTCATCACTCGTCTAAGGGGACTTCTTCAGTGTTGGCTGCCTGCAGGGGTCCCCGCCCTTGTGAACAGCCCGGTTGTGTGGTATGATGTTAAAGCTGCTGCTGCTGCGAGGTTTCGCCCATTTTCAGCCACAAGCGAGGTGAGGCAGGAAGTAAATGTGTTGGTTTTGAAAAGTAAACTTGTATCAACAGTAAGGAAATCGCATCGTCTTATGGTCTCGTTCCTTTAATAACGGCAAGCGACATCTGAGCATCCATCCATCCGTTATCCAAACCACTTATCCTGCTCTCAGGGTCACGGGGGTGCTGGAGCCTATCCCGGCAGCCATTTGGCGGCAGGCAGGGAGACACCCTGGACAGGCCGCCGGGCCATCACAGGGCCGACACACACACACACCGAGGGACAATTTAGTATGGCTGATTCACCTGACCTGCATGTCTTTGGACTGTGGGAGGAAACCGGAGGCCCCCCCCCTCCCCCCCAGACAGCATCCGGATGTGGGCCACTTCAGGCAGTGATGCGGCACTGATGGCCTTCTTCTGGCCCTGACAAAATGGACGTGAGCCTGAAGTGGCCCACATGTATTATAGCAAATATGGCCCAAATATGCCAAATCAGATGTGGGCCTTTTTTGGCAAAGATGCGGTGCTCTGGGCAACATGTAGCCTGGATGTGACCCTGAAGTGGCCCGTGTGGTAAATGGTGAATATGGCCCAAATATCACAAAACAAATGTGGGCCACCTTTGGCAACTATGTGGCACATGTGGCATTGCTATGGCTTGGTTCTGGCCCAGATCTGGCAAACAGGAGCGGACCGCCCAAGTGCCATCATTCCCGCCGTGTGTGGGCCGGATGAAAGTGTCGGGTGTGGGCCACAGCAGTTTTGCTATCTGGGGGGAGAAAACCTATGCAGACACGGGAAGAACATGCAAACTCCACGCAGAGGACGACCCGGGACGGCCCCCAAGGTTGGACAACCCCGGGGCTCGAACCCAGGACCTTCTTGCTGTGAGGCGACCGCGCTAACCACCGCGCCACCGTGCCTCCTCTTTACGTGAGCATTTGTAGCTTAATTTCACAAAATGACTGGCCCGAGCGTGGGACCAACTGAGTTGAAAGCGTCTGTTTGGTCATGTTGAGGGTGTGTTGGCGTTGACCGTGCCATGTGGGCGGCCTTGATGGGCCTGCTGGCGAAGAATTTGTCCAGCGATTCCCGACAGTGGGAATCACGCCGAGGCGAGCACGTCGTTACGCAGCCCGTTCCCTGCTGCAGCACAACATGGTGACTGCAGCGTCCTGCTGAGAAAGGAGCCCCCATCTGAAAACAACAAGACGCCTCTGGAAGGGCGAGCTTCTTATGCGCCCCCTATGAGACCATGTGGTGCAACACAGACACGGGACTCGCTGTTCCAGCTTAGAACTGTGAGACATTTAAGACGTGTGTCCGAGATGAAGACGAGACCGAGAGCAGACCAGGATGTGCATTGCAGCGGGAACACAGGTGTGTCTGTCTGTCTGTCTCTCTCTCTGTCTCTCGCTCTCTCTCTGTCTGTCTCTGTCTCTCTCTCTCTCTGTCTGTCTGTCCGTCCGTCTCTGTCGGTCTCTCTCTCTCTGTCTCTCTGTCTATCTGTCCGTCTCTCTCTCTCTGTCTTTCTCTCTGTCTATCTGTCTCTCTCTCTCTCTGTCTGTCTGTCCGTCCGTCTCTCTCTCTGTCTATCTGTCCGTCTCTCTCTCTCTGTCTCTGTCGGTCTCTCTCTGTCTGTCTGTCTGTCTCTGTCTGTCTGTCTGTCTCTGTCGGTCTCTCTCTCTCTGTCTGTCTGTCTGTCTCTCTCTCTCTGTCTGTCTGTCTGTCTCTCTCTGTCTCTCTCTCTGTCTGTCTGTCTGTCTGTCTGTCTGTCTGTCTGTCTCTGTCTGTCTTTCTCTCTGTCGGTCTGTCTGTCTTTCTGTCTGTCTGTCTCTGTCTGTCTGTCTCTGTCTGTCTGTCTGTCTCTCTCGGTCTGTCTCTCTCTGTCTCTCTCTGTCTGTCTCTCTCTCTCTCTGTCTCTCTCTCTGTCTCAATACTTGTCAAATTACAAGTGCATGTCTCTCTCTGTCTCTCTCTCTGTCTGTCTGTGTCTGTCTGTCTGTCTCTCTCTCTCTGTCTGTCTGTCTCTCTCTGTCTGTCTCTCTGTCTGTCTGTCTCTCTCTGTCTCTCTCTCTGTCTCAATACTTGTCAAATTACAAGTGCATGTGGAGTGTTTGTAATTTGATAAGTATTGTTTATATGTTTAGAAAGATTTCAAGTCCGTTTCTTTGTTCATTTTTTATGTTAAATAAAGACTTGTTTTAAAATTAAAAAAAAAATCAATTCTCTCTCTGTCTCTTTCTCTGTGTCTCTGTCTGTCTCTGTCTGTCTCTGTCTCTCTCTCTGTCTCTCTTTCTCTGTGTCTCTGTCTCTCTCTGTTTCTGTCTGTCTCTGTCTGTCTGTCTGTCTGTCTCTTGTCTCTCTCTGTCTCTTTCTCTGTATCTCTGTATCTCTGTCTGTCTGTCTCTCTCTCTGTCTGTCTGTCTGTCTGTCTGTCTGTCTGTCTCTCTGTCTCTCTTTCTGTCTCTCTCTGTCTGTCTGTCTCTCTCTCTCTGTCTGTCTGTCTCTCTCTCTGTCTCTCTCTCTGTCTGTCTGTCTCTCTCTCTGTCTCAATACTTGTCAAATTACAAGTGCATGTGGAGTGTTTGTAATTTGATAAGTATTGTTTATATGTTTAGAAAGATTTCAAGTCCGTTTCTTTGTTCATTTTTTATGTTAAATAAAGACTTGTTTTAAAATTTAAAAAAAAATCAATTCTCTCTCTGTCTCTTTCTCTGTGTCTCTGTCTCTCTCTCTGTCTGTCTCTCTCTCTGTCTCTTTCTTTGTGTCTCTGTCTCTCTCTGTTTCTGTCTGTCTCTGTCTGTCTGTCTGTCTCTTTCTCTGTGTCTCTGTCTCTCTCTGTCTCTTTGTCTCTCTCTGTGTCTCTGTCTCTTTGTCTCTCTCTCTCTGTGTCTCTGTCTGTCTCTGTCTCTCTGTCTGTCTGTCTCTTTCTCTGTGTCTCTGTCTCTCTCTGTCTCTTTGTCTCTCTCTCTCTGTGTCTCTGTCTCTCTCTGTCTCTGTCTGTCTCTGCCTCTCTCTCTGTCTGTCTGTCTCTGTCTCTCTCTGTGATGCGGGCAAAGTAAAGGTTAACGAGAAACCCTTTTCCCACGCCATCTTTCTCTAAACCCCCTTTTTTTCCCCAAAAAGAAACACACATGGGAGATGGGTTTAAGCTCGCTTTGGCGTTGGTTCCCGAGCAGATGGTGGTAGTTGAGGGGAGCGCGGAGATGACAGGCTGGGAGCACACTTGCCACACCACCAGTAAAGGCTAATTGAAAAATAACAAATATTATTCTGAGAAGTGCTGCCCCCCGTGCAAACAAGCACACGCCATTACACCTGAATATGCAGAACGGCGTGTTTGAGCTTGGCGTTGGGTTGTTAGCATTCCTGTGGTTGTGCGGGGTTTTTAACCTTATATCAAAGAAATCATCTCTCATACTCTCACTCTTGACAGCTTTTATTTTCAAGTATTTTTTTTTCTTTTTTTATCTATTCCTGTGCAGCGCTTGTTGGAATTGCTCTCGGGTGGGATGGGGTTCGACCCTCCGTCGTGCAGATATGCACCACTGCACCACTTTATGGTTAGGGCGGTACATGACGGTGTTGCAAACACATCGGAAGGTGTCATGGAGGTCGGAGGCAGAGGAAATGGAAGTTATCGTGTGCCGGATGAGCGTGAAAGTAGTTGTGCGGGAAGGTGCGAGGGTGTAGGCCGGTGTTACGGGGCCGGCCGGTGCAGAAACGCGAGGGCGGTGTCTATCCGGCGTCCATCCATCACTGGGGATGAGAGGGCCCTCGGTGGATCAAACCCGTGAGGTCGATGAGGTGCTGATACACCAAGGCAGTGTGGGAGGAATCAACCCCCCCCCCAAAAAAAACAAAACACTGTAACCATGGTTATGAGTCTGGTCTGAGCGGACTCGTAAACATGAATGAAGGGAAGTGGGTGTAGTGGAGGGTGGGGTGGGTGGAGGGGTGCTGGGTTAAGGATAGCAGATGTGCATTGCAGCGGGAACACAGGTGTGGGCCAGTTTAATGAGCAGGGGAAGGCCATGTGGACTAAACTCCCTCATCTGTTGCCATCACATCAATGATGAGTCCATCTCGGCGGGGTCGGTTCTGCTCGGTTTGCCGCGCTCCCGGACACGTTGGACCCCGAGCTCCGCCATATGGAATCCGAGGCAGCACAGCCGAACGTCAGGCGAGGCGGGCTCTGCCGCTTCTCAGGCCGTTGAATATCTTTTGGAGGCTGTTGGCGGCCAGTCAGCAGTGTTTAGGGGAACAGGACACGGCATGAGCATCGAAGAGGAGTTTTCCCACTTATTCCATTCCATCCATCCATGACCCGAACCGCTCATCCTGCTCTCAGGGTCACCGGGATGCTGGAGCCTATCCCAGCAGTCATTGGGCGGCAGGCGGGGAGACACCCTGGACAGGCCGCCAGGTCATCACTCAGGGCCGACACACACACATATTCACACCGAGGGGCAATTTAGTGTGGCGGGGTCACCTGACCTACATGTCTTTAGACTGTGGGAGGAAACCGGAGCCTCCGGAGGAAACCCACGCAGACACGGGGAGAACATGCAAACTCCACACAGAAGACGACCCGGGACGACCCCCAAGGTTGGACTACCCCGGGGCTCGAACCCAGGACCTTCTTGCTGTGAGGCGACCGTGCTAACCACTGCGCCACCGTGCCGCCCTCCACTTATTCATTAGTCTCAGTTTGATTTGGACGTGTCTGTACAGCCAACATATGAGACCGTCAGCCAGAAGATCAGATGTTACTACATAACGATTGCAAAGGCTGGTCTCCTGGTTGGATTCAGTGAGAAATCTGACCGAGCGATTTACAGCTAACAGACATGACGCACAGCAGGGGCGTCCGGGTGGCGTGGCGGTCTATTCCGTTGCCTACCAACACAGGGGATCGCCGGTTCGAATCCCCATGTTGCCTCCGGCTTGGTCGGGAGTCCCTATAGACACAATTGGCCGTGTCTGTGGGTGGGAAGCCAGATGTGGGTATGTGTCCTGGTCGCTGCACTGGCGCCTCCTCTGGTCGGTCGGGGTGCCTGTTCGGTGGGGAGACTGGGGGCAATAGCATGATCCCCCCCACGCGCTACGTCCCCCTGGCGAAACTCCTCACCGTCAGGTGAAAAGAAACCGCTGGTGACTCCACATGTATCGGAGGAGGCACATGGTCGTCTGCAGCCCTCCCCGGCTCGGCAGAGGGGGTGGAGCAGCAACTGGGACTGCTTGGAAGAGTGGGGTAATTGGCCGGATACAATGGGGGGGGGGGGGCATGATGCAAAGCCACAATTAGAGACCAATATATTACCTCATCGCTGTGTATCTAACGAACAGCTTGTTTTTCCAGTACAGGCTACCAGAGGGTGAGTGGACATCTCTGAGACCCCCCCCCCCCAAAAAATGGATTCGCTTATAAACACGAAATGAATTTGTTCTTCCACAAAACACTACCACGTTTGTCCACAGGGAGGCGCAGATCAACAAAAAGCCAAAACTCATAGCAGCTTTAAGTTTGGGTTTTGATGGGTAGGCAGCAAGGAAAATAGGCTGCAGGGAGATGCTACCTTATGTGATGAGCCCACCGTGGTGTGTGTGTGTGTGTGTGTGTGTGTGTGTGTGTGTGTACTTATGGGGGCCACCCAGGCAGACGGATGATAGTCAAAGTGTACTTGAGGGCTCAGCCTACGGGGCCCGCCGTTGGCTGGAGCTGGTGAGCAGACGCCTCCTGTGCCAGCCTCTCGGAAGGCCCAGAAAGTAATTACAGGAGTCTAAGTGGTAATAGGAAATCTGTGTCACACACCGAGCCACACAGGCGCAGGTTCGAAATTTGTAATCAGCCCGAATTTCCCACAAGATCCAGACAAGGCTTTTGTTTTGCTGGCGGCTGATGCGTGCCCCTCAAGGTATGTGGGCACAGACACCGAGCCGGGGCTATTATTAGAATTGTTATTGCCGCGCTGCTCATTTTTGCTTGCTTTAGCCCAGCCACAGGCCGACACAAGAGGCTGCTTTCTCCCTCCCTCCCTCTCTCTCACTCTCTCTCTCTCTCTTGTTCTGTTGGGGTCACAGTTACAAACACGGGATCAGCGGTGGGCTTTCAGAGGCGAATAGAAACGCATTTGCGCTCCTCTCTTTTGAAGTCTCTCTTGTTTGACATGGCTAGCACGGATGGGTTGCACAGCAAATTGACTTAGCCGGGGCACAGTGGCGCCCGCCGCATGCACGAGCTGAAATGAGCGAGCGATATGCCATGTGTGATGTGTGACAGTAATTAAATGCCAATGTATGCCGATGCTCACGGGCGTGCAAGGGCAGATGAAAGGTTTCGGTCCTCTGCTTGTGACAATAGGAGTCACAGGTCTGTGCTCCGGAGGTGGTGTCCTATCCTGCCCTTTATCCCGCTAATCTCCCCGCCCGCCCCTCTCCGAAGAGCGTTTTCACTCCCCGCAGAGGCCATCTTTCCGGGCCTGACACACAATCAAACAGACCAAACAACAAAAAAAAACAGCCTTGTTGTTTACCAATGCTTCAATTAGGCCCCAAACGGCACACCTCTCCGTCCCAAGTCCCGCTGGCCAATTACCATTAGCGATTACAGATACTCTCTTGTCCTCATTTGCAAACTAAGATTTGAGACATGGACTGAAACTTAAAAGGCCTCGCTCGGTATTGATCATGATGGCGGCGAAATCGCAGGATTAATGGCCGTTGATTTGCACCGTCATTTATCAGCATCAGCCCTCTGCCAAACGCGGCGAAGGTGTCCGCGTGGTGCATCACGGTTAGACGAGACAACAACAAAAAACAAAACATTATTTCAAGAACTTGGCATTTTTGGACCGTGTCCTATGTCTAAGCCGCACGTCTGTGGCACCAGCTGAAAGACAATAGCAGAATTTATTTTTAAAAACACAGGGGTGTAGGTTACTTTAAACTCGGGTAAACACCGCCGCCTTCTTTGTAGATGCGCCGGGTCAAAATTACCAGCGGGCCTTTCGTGTAAGCCGAGTCTATCTCTAAGTCAATTTTACGAGGTCTGATTCTGTTAGTCTCCAGTGGATGCAGGGATATCAGCGAGCTAAAGGATTACGCTGAAAAACGATCCCGCCTTCTATGGGATGTGGAGGGGGGGGTAGTGGTTGCATGAGAGGTGATATAACAGGTAATTCAGGCGGGCGAAAGAGATGGAGGCAGTCTTGCTGCTGATTTCTCTCTGAGTTTGACCTCCGAGCGGCGACGCCGTATTCTCCGCAGATGGCCTGCGTGTGCCTCGCTGCTCATTGCTCACCCAGATACCATCATTGCCACCTTTCTCCCCCTCCCCACGGAAACCAGTCACCCCGCCAGCCGACGGGGCTGGCATGTGCCCAGTGGCCTTGAGCACAATACCCTGCAACAGGGGAAGACGTGCGGACTACATTGCTCCATTGAGAAAGCTGTTGGTCAATACGTACATCCCTGCAATAGCCACCTTCAGACATGAGATAGATAATGGCTGTGAAGGACAACTGCAGCTTGCAGTGGATGTTTTTCACACTGCATAGATGCCATATTCAGTTGCAGTTATAAAAGTCATTTCATCCTGATGAAATAGTTCCACTTTTAAAATTCATATTTTTTTATATAAATAGATTTCTGATTTTTCTCTTTTTCTCCCAAGTTAGTGGCCAATCGATCCCTATTTTAATTCAAACACCTACCCTCGTACTGCATGTGTTTGCCAACTGCATCTCCCTGGCTGGCAGTCTCGAAGGAGACACCTCGCCACTTTTGTGACAAGGCGACTCCAGGCCGAACCACTGCTTTTCCGACACACCCAGAGATGCATTCATGTGACAAACACAAGCCGACTCCGCCCCCCTCCCGAAGACAGCGTTGCCAATCTTGCTGCTTCATCGAGTCTGGCCATAGTCGGATCTGACGAGACCTGGGCGCGAACCCCAGTCCCCAGTGGGCAACTGCATCGACACAAAGCCGATGCTTAGACCGCTACACCACCGCGGACCCTTAAAATTCATATTTTAGCATGGCTCATGACCACTCTGATTGCTGTTCCCGGAATGCTTCAGTAACGATAGGTATTGGGAGGTATTCTACTCCTCATAGGTAAAACACCTTTCATAAAACTATCATAACATAGTGTGTATAATATATGTATATATATTTGAAGATACAACCTAGGATGCACTGGGACACATCATCAGTGATGTTTCCTGAGGTCCTCGGGTCTTTCAGCATCATACACCCTCCCTCAGGCGACCCAGCCAGGGTTGATCAGGCCCTGGCTTGTGTCCCAGCAGCATTAGCCCAAAAGATCACTTCTTCTGATCCAAAGCCATCTGGAGGCCCCCTCTTCAGCCTCCATGGAAGACTTGATGGCTTTCCTTTTAGCAGCCCCAGTGATGCCAAGTAGAGTGTAGAGCTTGCACAGTGAGCGGCCAGCAAAGCCTCTACACCCCACTTCAGTGGGCTCACAACACACCTTCCAGCCTCTCCTCCGGCACTGACCCACCAGCTCCTGGTACTTGGACCACTCTATATATATGTGTGTGTCTGTGTATATAGTATATGGAATTTTACCCCTCTCCAGGGGTCTGCTGTTATAGTAGCATTCCATCAGTTCCAGGTTCTCAGCTCTTGTCCATGAATGTCTTGTTGCCAGTACTAATAGGAGCACAAGGGGCTGTGACCCCCAAACTGGGAGAGTGGCTCCAGCAGATTCCAGGAACAACAGCTAAGATACTGCACAGGACCCTCAAACTCCCAGGCCTCTGGTAAAGGACCCGAGCTTGAGGAAGACACACACCACCCAAAAAAGGGTGAGAGGGAGATTTATATATATATATATCCTGAGAACACCCGAGCATTTAAATATGTATATCCATCCATCCATTATCCGAACCGCGTATCCTGCTCTCAGGACCCTGGATATATATATATATATATATATATATATATATATATATATATATATATATATATATATATATACTGCTCAAAAAAATAAAGGGAACACCTAAAACACAATATAGACCTCGATGAATGAAATATTTCAGCTGAAAATCTTTATTTATTAGACAGAGGAATGTGTTTAGAGCAAAATAACCTAAGAATGATCAATGGAAATCAAAATCATTAGCCCATTAAGGTCTGGATTCAGAATCATACTCAAAATCAAAGTGGAAAATGAGAACATAGGCTGATCCAACTTCTGTGGAAATTCTTCAAGATGATTCAAAATGAGGCTCAGTAGTGTGTGTGGCCTCCACGTGCCTGTATGCACTCCCTACAACGTCTGGGCAAGCTCCTGATGAGACGACGGATGGTCTCCTGAGGGATCTCCTTCCAGACCTGGATCAGGGCATCGGTCAACTCCTGGACAGTCTGTGGTGCGACATCGCGTTGGCAGATGGTACGAGACATGATGTCCCAGAGGTGCTCGATTGGATTCAGGTCTGGGGAACGTGCAGGCCAGTCCATAGCATCAATGCCCTCGACATACAGGAACAGCTGACACACTCTGGCCACATGAGGATGAGCATTGTCATGCATGAGCAGGAACCCAGGGCCCACTGCACCAGCATATGGTCTGACAATGGGTCTGAGGATCTCATCCCGGTACCTAATGGCAGTCATGGTACCTCTGGCTAGCCCGTAGAGGTCTGTGCGGCCCTCCAAGGATATGCCTCCCAAGACCATCACTGACCCACCGCCAAACCGGTCATGCTGGAGGATGTTGCAGGCAGCAGAACGTTCTCCACAGCATCTCCAGACTTTCTCACGTCTGTCACATGTGTTCAGTGTGAACCTGCTCTCATCTGTGAAGAGCACAGGGCGCCAATGGCAAATCTGCCAACCAAGATGTTCTCTGGCAAAGGTCAATCGGGCTGCACGGTGTTGAGCTGTGAGAACAGGCCCCAATTGTGGACGTCGGGCCCTCATACCATCCTCATGCATTCTGTTTCTCACTGTTTGAGCAGAAACCTGCACATTAGTGGCCTGTTGAAGGTCGTTTTGTAGGGCTCCGGCAGTGCTCCTCCTGTTCCTCCTTGCACAAAGGACCAGATAGCGGTCCTGCTGCGGGGTTGTTGTCCTCCTGCGGCCCCCTCCACGTCTCCTGGTGTACTGGCCTGTCTCCTGGTACCTCCTCCATGCTCTGGACACTGTGCTGGGAGACACATCAAATCTTCTTGCCACAGCACGCATTGATGTGCCATCCTGGATGAGCTGCACTACCTGAGCAACTTCTGTAGGTTGCAGATACCGCCACATGCCACCTCTAGTGGTGAGGGCACTAGCAAAATGAAAAACTAACCAAAGATTGGCCAGAAAAGATGAGGACAGGCAAATGGTCTGTGGCCACCACCTGCAAATCCATTCCTTTTATAGGGGTTGTCTTGCAAATTGTCTAATTTCCACCTGGTGGAAATTAGACAATTTACCAACAGGTGAAATTGATTCACAAATCAGTGTTGCTTCCTAACTGGACAGGTTGATATCTCAAAAGTGTGATTGACTTGGAGCTACATTGCATTGCTTATGTGTTCCCTTTATTTTTTTGAGCAGTGTATATATAGCCATTTCAAGCTTGGGTCTTCTACAAGAGGCCTGGGAGTTTGAAGGTTCTGTGCAGTATCTTAGCTGTTCCTAGGACTGCACCCTTCTGGACAGAGATCTCAGATGTTGTTCCTGGAATCTGCTGGAGCCACTCTCCCAGTTTGGGGGTCACAGCCTCTAGTGCTCCTATTACCACTGGGACTACTGTGGATTTCACCTTCCACATCCGATCCAGTTCTTCCTTCAGCTCTTGGTATTTCTCTAGCTTCTCATGCTCTTTCCTCCAGATGTTGCTGTCAGTCATTCGGGACTGCTACATCAATCAGTACTGCTGTCTTCTGTTCCTTGTCGACCACCAAAATGTCTGGTTGGTTAGCCAGCACCTGCTTCTCTGTCTGGAACTTGGAAGTCCCACAGGATTTTAGCCCTGCCATTCTCAACCACCTTTGGTGGTCTCTCCCATTTGGACTTGGGGACTCCCAGTCTGTTTCAGTACAGATATTCCTGTACACTACCCAGCCACTTGGTTATGCCTTTCAGTGTACACTTCCCCAGCTAGCATTTTACACCCTGCTGTGCTGGACTGTCTCGGGGGCGTCTTTGCACTGCCTGCATCTTGGATCTTGTCTGACCCCTGCCTCAACCCATCTGGTGCTGAGTGCCTGTTCTTGAACTGCTATGATCAGAGCCTCTGTGCTGTCCTTCAGTCCAGCCTTTTCTAGGCACTGGTAGGTTTTCTCAAGATCAGCCACATCTTCTATCTGTCGATGGTGCGTCCCAATGAATGGCTTAGTCTTCGATGATACCTCCTCTTCTTCTCCCTCCCCACTCTTTGTCCACTATCAAAGTAAACATGGAAAAAGTGAAAGCGCTCTAGGGTTAGTAAAAGACCTCTACTTTATCACTAGTTTGAAGCCACACTTTGTCAATGGTCCCTTGAGTCAAAGGGCAAAGATCCCTTCACAGTCAATTATCTCCATCCTGGACGGTTGTCTGCCTTATTGTTGGCCCTAATGTGGACAAATTTTGTCTTGGCTGTTTGTGAGATCCATTTCAAACCATTCTGCTACAACTCTCCCCCAATCCACCCGTCACTCCAGTACTCTTACTCTGTCCATCAAATGCATACACAACCACCGCCACGTAATAAAAAAAAAAAAGAATAGAAATACACACCCACAAATTAGAGTAGATGTGTACACCCCCCCCCCCACACACACACACACACCTTTACTTTACAGTGTTTCATCTCCAAAATCAGAACAGTAGTGAGAAAAAGGGGAGTAGAGGCGGTGGAAGGGAGATGCATAACTTAAAGAAGAGTTTTTTCCTCAAAATAACAAGCATGGAGCACTGCTAACTGCAGAGCCTCAAGCACAGATCATCTCAGAATAAAAGGCTACCTAAATACGTGCAGCCGAAAAGACAAAAAGGGAATGCTGTTAAGCATTAGAAGCTGGGAAAATGCACTATCCATTGATATATGCACAGTCTTTTATGCAGACGCACTGCAGTAATTGGCTCAAAAGACGCAGCGGTAATACGTGATTAGACTCGTCTAGACTTCCAGTGGGCTACTGTACTATGTTATTCCATATGTTCGGGTATATCATTACCCGGCAGATCAAAGCCCTAATGGGTCTGTCTGCAGCCGGGGTTGCGAGAGGTAAGGCGGTAGTGCCACTTAAAGAAATACAATTGGAAAAAAATACATTTTCTTTAAAATCCGATTAAAACGAGGCCAAATAACAGACTCTGGCACCTTTTTTTTAATGACCTTTACATAAAAAATTGTAGACATCAACCAGGCAGTTGAGTTGTCAGTCAAAGGTTATTACAGAAAACCATTTGAATAGAACCAAGTGAAAGATAAAATGCATCGTATAGTGGCTGTGAGTTTGATTCATCCATCCTTCCATCCATCCTTCTGTTATCTGAACCGCTTATCCTGCTCTCAGGGTCGCGGAGATGCTGCAGCCTATCCCAGCAGTCATTGGGCGGCAGGCGGGGAGACACCCTGGACAGGCTGCCAGGCCATCACAGGGCCAACACACACACACACACACATTCACACCTAGGGACAATTTAGTACGGCTGATTCACCTGACCTACATGTCTTTGGACTGTGGGAGGAAACTGGAGCCCCCGGAGGAAACCCACGCAGACACAGGGAGAACATGCAAACTCCACACAGAGGACGACCCGGGACGACCCACCAAGGTTGGACTACCCCGGGGCTCGAACCCAGGACCTTCTTGCTGTGAGGCGACCGTGCTAACCACTGCGCTGAGCTTGATTCATGTACATAATAAACACATCTCCATATGAATCAGGGTCTTCTGGAACTCACTGTAATCACATCATAGATACCAGTAACAAGGCCGGCCTCCATAATAAGATACTATGTGTGGACGATGCGTTAGCTGCGCTGCTGTCATCAGGTTCATCAGTGTCCTGGGGTACTGCCACTAGCCTGTTTCTGCCTCCACTCCTCTGAGGGGTTGGCTCATGTGTCTCCGTGCTGTCAGAGCCATCTACCTCATTAGGAATGTAATCTGGACCATGCTCATCACCGAGATCCTCGTACTCCGAATCGGCACGGTTCTCTGCAGCTAACCTCTCTTCTCCTCAAGCCTTTTCTCTCCCGTAAAACACGAGGGTGTCCATGGCTACAAAAAGATAATCAGATGTCCTAGCTATGCTATCATTTCCCTAATTGAGGATGATCATTTCAATTCAACAGGAAGTCATCGCCGGCCCGGGGGCACATCACTTCTGCTTTTTTTTTTTGAATGGAACATGCCCTACATTATTTTCTAATACTCAAAGTCAAGTGAGTATTAGAAAAGCGCTATGTAAGTTGAATTTATTATCATATAATTGTTAAAATATGGCAAATTTTCCCATAAGCTGTTGTGTTGTGCATGCAACTGAGGGCTCTTCAATATAAAATGTATATACATTGAATTTTATGAATAACGTGCATATGAACTTCAAACACCATGATGATGTCGTCTGTCTTCATCATTAACCCACAATTACCTCCAATGACGTATCAACCACCCGGTTGAGCATGTGTTTAAAAACTTCCCGCACTCACAGTTTTGAGTATTTTTAAAATCTCTTGCCATTTTCGTTCCCTTTAGGGTCTCTAAAAACAGAAATCGTGCCACTGATAACCCTCCCCTACAAAGTTCCTGCCATAAACACAGATGTAGTTAAGCTACTTTTTGGCTTCCCCTCAGTGTGCTGAAGTTCACATCGCCCTAAAATCAAAGCGGCCTCCTGTAACGTGACAGTGGAGGCGGGGCTTGTTAGGGGTTGGTTAGAAGATGTACCCAGTGAGCTCTGGATGGAATGCAGCGCTTTCTTTACGGGTGAGTGTTGAGAAATTCTGGTCAACCACCTGGTTGAGAAATAGTTAAAGGGTTGATGGGGGTTTAACTCTGCATGCAATGAAACCGTTGACAGTATCAACAAAGCCAGAACCTGAAAAATCAACAAACGAATGAACAAGCCAATCAGAATTGACCCCGGTGATGACGTCACTCATAGCCTCCTGTCAAAACAGCCAATCCTTTTTTACCTGCTATTCGCACAAGCCCACCTTCGAACAACTCCACTGAGATGTAATTTGTAATTGCTCAGCTAGACAACCAGTCAAAGCAGTGAATAGTTATTGTGTGAGAAAAATACGCTAATCCACTCATTCGAAGGGAGAATCGGAGGGGCAAAACTAAGACCAAACCTAGATTACTAGACCCTCCATCACAGGACTGAATGACTACAGGCCTGTCGCTCTGATGTCTGTGATCATGAATGACTAATGCTGGCCTTCCTGAAGAACATCACAGGACATCTGTTGGACCCCCTGCAGTTTGCCTACTGGGGCAAACGGGTCAGTGGATGATGCAGTCAACATGCGACTGCACTACCTGCAACACCTTGACTGGCCAGCAACATGCAAGGATCATGTTTGTGGACTTCAGCTCAGCGTTCAACGCCATCATTCCAGAAATCCTCTCCTCCAAACTCTCCAAGCTGACCGTATCCCCTGCCAGCTGTCGGTGGATCACCCGCTTCCTGACAGGCAGGAAACGGCACGTGAGGCTGGGGGAAGTCACTTCAGATATACGGACAGTCAGCACTGGTGTGCCTCAGGGGTGTGTCTTTTACCCACTGCTCTTCTCCCTCTAGCTGTTAAACTCCTGAAGTTTGCAGATGTCACTACGGTTATCGAACTCATCCAAGATGGCAACGAGTCTGCATAACAACAGGAGGTTGAGCGAATGAACAGTCTTGAGCCGGACATGCTCAAGACTGTGGAGATGACAACAGACTTTAGGAGACACCGCTCAGCACAGCTCCCCATCACAATATCCAACAGCCCTGGGTCAACCGTGGAGAACTTCCAAGTTTCTGGGAACTACTATTTCCAAAGACCAGAAGTGGGGGACCAACATCAACTCCATCCTCAAAAAGGCCATTTAGGAGGTCTGGTCTATCACAGGCGACGTTGAGCCAGTTACACACCGCGGTCATTGAATCTGACCAGCGCACATCCATCACGATCTGGTTCTGAGCAGCCACAAAACAGGATAGGGACAGAGACTGTAGTGAACAGTAAGGCCAGCAGCAAATCAGTGGAGCTCCCCTGCCCACCCTGCAGGACTTTTACACCTCTAGAGCCCGGAAATGGGTGGGCAGAATCAGCACAGACCCCCCCCACACACACACACACACACACTCAGGACACAGTCTGTTGGAACTCCTACCCTCGGGCAAGCAATACAAAGCAATGTGGACCGAAACCACCAGACACAGGGACAGTTTTCCCCACAGGCCGTCTCTCTCGGGAACACTTAATAGTAGCATGGTGCCCTAATGGTCACTTATAACGTAAACATGACACTTGGTAAACAGCCCCCTCTGGTCAGTATGTCTCACCTACATATATATCTCTGATGTTCACTACCTTTTTTTTTAAACCAGATGTGCAATACAAATGTACAATTGTAAATACATATACAACTGCTGCATACTGGTTATAAATTATAACCAGCTATAAATTAAATTATAACTGTTAGATTATAACTGGTTATAATAGTAATGTATGTATACGATATGGTATATAATTATATCATGTATAAATATATAGAACATTATATTAGTATATAATAATATAATATTCCATCCATCCATTATCCAAACTGCTTATTCTGCTCTCAGGGTTGCGGGGATGCTGGAGCCTATCCCAGCAGCCATTAGGCGGCAGGAGGGGAGACACCCTGGACAGGCTGCCAGGCCATCACAGGGCCAACACACACACACCTAGGGGACAATTTAGTACGGCTGATTCACCTGACCTACATGTCTTTGGACTGTGGGAGGAAACCGGAGCCCCCGGAGGAAACCCACACAGACACGGGGAGAACATACAAACTCCACACAGAGGACGACCCCCAAGGTTGGACTACCCCGGGGCTCGAACCCAGGACCTTCTTGCTGTGAGGCGACCGCACTAACTACTGCGCCACTGTGCCGGCCAATACAATAATTATATAATATAATAATAATTATTATAATTAATATGTTAATATAATATCATATATAATTATAACTAATAATAATAATATACAATTATGATATTATATAATTGTGTATTGTATAATCATATACCTTGTGCATACATACCTCCAGTAATGTATTTATTATTCCTATTTATTTCTGTTGTTTTTGCCTTGGTTGCCATCCCTGTTTTGGGTTGTGGGGGTTACATGTAGTATGTAAGTCCTAGAAACTTGTGTCAGCCACAGTCACTTGGCCAATAAAGTTGATTCTGATTCTGATTTCTTTTTTAAATATTTCACCAATGTGTCGTGGACATTTCTAGAAATGATCCGAAATTGCCGAAAAGGGAAAATAATATACAGGACTCGTAACAGATTTTGGGTGCACCTCTCAGGTTGCCTCCTCTAAGGGGTTTGTCTGTTGCGTCCCTCCCTCATCTGGTGCTAGAAATCAGCCTCTCGTCTGATGCGCCGTGTGTCCTGTCAGAGGGGGAGGTGGGCGGTGGAGTGACGGAGGGAGGGAGGGCGGGGGGGACGCTGTCAGACTCGCGTTCATTATGCACGTGCAAGCGCCTTAATCTGCTCACACACGCGCATAAACAAAGGCATGCACACAAAAATACACATGGGAGGGAGGGGGGGAGGGAGATTCTCAGGTTATTAATATCGACCGCCCTGACTTTCAGAGAGTCAGAGGGTCCAGGCAAGGGCGTCGGAACCAGGGGAGGGGCGGGGGGACAAGCCCCCCTCAATGTGCCCCCCCCAAATAAACAAGAGCATCCACTACTAGATGTATATGCATAAATATATATCATGTTGGACACATACTCCCTGTATGTGGCAGCATTCATGTCATTCCCATCCCACAATGTGTAAAAGTATGTTATTAACAGCAACCCCCCCTTCCCCCCTCCACGTCTTTGGTACTGAGACGTGACGGGGTGACGTATAGAACATGTATTTTTTATTTGCCCAACACATGCAAGACAGCGATTCATACTACAAACCACATTGGAACAAAAGGGAATTACGCACATGGACCTAAACTCAGTGTTCACAAGGAACACCGGGAATGACGTAGTTCAATAATATAGCTTCCCCTTTCTCAAGGATGCTGGACTGATGGGAAGGATATAAATTTAGGACTCTTTAATGTAACAGTGGGTGGCGATAATGCGCCATCTGGTTGCAATTCGCCAATAAAACAGAAGAAGAAGAAGAGGACGAAGAAGAAGAACTCGCAAACATAAGGCATCAGCGACGAAGCCTCCTCTGTTCATCGCCGCCCACAGGTCTGTAAATCCCCTCACAAAGTGTACTTACCCATTTTTAAAAGGTAAACATGTCGTTATGATGAAACCCGAGGTTGAAACGTGTGTATTTCATTCACTAAATGTGTTTTTTGCTAACGCCTGTCAATGCTAGTCAGTGAGCGGGAAGCTAGCTAACTTTAGCTAGCGGAGACGTTTTGCGACGGTCACGCGCAAATAAGTTGTAAAGGTTATAACGCGTAATACAGGACGGGCCACATTCACCTTACCGTGAATACAAGGTTTTATATAGCGTGTACATTCATTTCAGAGTACTGCGTTTTGGTAGTTTCTACTACTACTACTACTTCCGGCTACTCCCGTTAGGGGTCGCCACAGCGGATCATCCGTTTCTTAGCTTGGTGACGTCATAATGTGTCACTAAGCTGCTGGGTAACTTTGCTAGCTAGAAATATACTTTTACGCTTGTGTTTTATTGTTTACATTTTAATTCCTTTATTTCACTTTTACATGTATTTTTATATTCATATGTGTTACTTATTTTATATTGTATGTTAAGCTTGTGCAGCACTTTGGTTCAACTGTGGTTGTTTTAAATGTGCTATATAAATAAACTTGACTTGACTTATGCTTATTAGGAGAAATGAAGACAGTACAGCAACCCGAACGTACAAGGCCACACAGCGTTTACAGTAAGGCGTTACAGGAAGGTTCAACGCATATTGTGTTGCACTTGGTTGTTGACGTGTTTTGTCCCTCCCAGTATAAAACTGTCTCCTACGCCCTTGGGTACAGGGGAGGGATCCATCCACCAATCAAGTTACGTTCTGTATGGCGCTTTTCTAGCTGCCTGTGGCAAAACTGGGAAGGGTGCATCCACGTGAGGGCGCCCATGTCAACATGTGGCATTTTTCTTTCTTTCTTTCTTTCTCCCCAGTTGTACCTGCCCAATTACCCCACTCTTCCCGAGCCGTCCCGGTCGCTGCTCCACCCCCTCTGCCGACCCGGGGAGGGCTGCAGACTACCACGTGCCTCCTCTGATACATGTGGAGTCACCAGCCGCTTCTTTTCACCTGACAGTGAGGAGTTTCACCAGGGGGACGTAGTGCATGGGAGGATCACTCTATCCCCCCTCCCCCGAACAGGTGCCCCGATCGACCAGAGGAGGCGCTCGTGCAGCGACCAGGACACATACTCACATCTGCCTTCCCACCCGCAGACGAGGCCGGTTGTGTCTGTAGGGACGCCCGACTAAGCTGGTGGTAACATGAGGATTCGAACCGGCGACCCCCGTGTTGGTAGGCAACGGAATTGACCGCTATACAACCAGGACGTCTGACGTGGCTTGTGAGTGTGCTCTTTAGCTTGTTCGACTGGGTGCGTGTGTGCGCCTGTGCAGCATGGGATGCATTAGATGAGGCTCATTGTCTTTGAAGACATCAGTAGGAAATGAAAGGGCTTCCTTTCCCTGACGACATCGCCCCCCCCCCCGTTACCCCATTCTACCTTTCCCTCCCTTGGTATTTCCATGCGTTGCCAAGCTCTCTCTCCCTTTCTGTCTCCTCTGTATCCATACACATAACCTTATTGACATGCACAGGCTATACTGCTCTGTTCCTTAAAGGAAAATGGATTTTACTTAAGTGAGTGCAGAAGCACTTTTGCCATGGTGAATGTCCCACGGGGCGGGTGAATGGATAGTTCTTTTCTAAGCGTCGGTATCAAGTAGGGTCCTAACCTAATATGTTTGCTCTCCATCCGGCTCCGTCACTACACAAAAGCAACCTAATATGTGGTGCACATTATCGTGGGTTCAGAGTCTTAATAACTGTTTTTTTTTTGGTGGGGGGGGGATTTTTCTCCCCAGTTGTATCCGGCCAATTACCCGACCCTTCCAAGCTGTCCCGATCTCTGCTCCACCCCCTCTGCCGATCCGGTGAGGGCTGCAGACTACCACATGCCTCCTCTGATACACGTGGGGTCGCCACCTGCTTCTTTTCACCTGACAGTGAAGAGTTTCACCAGGGGGACGTAGCACGTGGGAGGATCACGCTATTCCCTCCTGCCCCCCCCCTGAACAAGCACCCCGACCGACCAGAGGAGGCGCTAGTGCAGTGACCAGGACACATACCCACATCCGGCTTCCCACTCGCAGACACCGCCAATTGTGTCTGTAGGGGCGCCTGACCAAGCCGGAGGTAACACGGGGATTTGAACCATCGATCCCCGTGTTGGTGGGCAATAGAGTAGTCTGCCACACCACCCGGACGCCCCAGAGTCTTAATAATTGTTAATATGAGTATCCCTCCATATCCTACAAATGCCCCAGTAACAAAAGGGGGGAAAAAAGGTGTGAAAATAAATTAAAAAAAAGCAAATCTGTTGTGACCAATCAGCCATTAGGTATGCTTTTAGTGCAGTCATTTGTATCATCTGTCCATCCCTTCAGATCCTTTCCCGGGGGAGCTCAGTCTGCATGTGGAGAGAAGAAACTTGTTTGGGGCATAACACAGTTGTACTTGCTCACACAAGACATTTGGATGCAGAGCGGCGCCGGCTCAGAATGGCGCAATGGGAGAGCAATAGCTGGAATAACAAGCCCGACCCTTCCTCAAATGAAGTGGTATACTGCTCTGCCGGGCAGGGTTTTTTTTTTTTTTTAGCCAACGGATAACCATGTACCCTGACCCCCGATTTTTATTAGAGTCTGCAGGTTTCTTCCTTTAAGCATTTCACAGGCTGAGCTCACTGTGACTGGGCTGCGTTTCATTGCATGCTGCCGAGCGTCGAGGCTGTTATTCTGCAGTCTGCCAACCATTTTGCTCCACCTGCTCTCCCGTTTCGGAAAAGGCAATATTTGGTATCGGGATTGGCTTCAATTACTAGCTTATTCTGCAGCGCTGACGGGACGACGTGAGGAAAACGGCACAAGGACAGAGGACTGAAGGAGGTGAGGATGGGCCTGCCTCCTCCGTCTCTGTCCGACTCCGGGCCGGGTGTCCTACATTTATCAGCGGTAGCGTGAATGTCAAAGAGGAGAGGAGATTAGCATAGTGCCAACCCTGACGGAGGTTAATGCAGGAGCAAGGCCGACCATTTGCAACCCAAAAAGGAGATTAATTACTTGGGAGCATCATAGTGACTATCCCCACCCCCCACCCCCCTTGATCAGTATTCATTTCAGCCATTGAAAACCTTCAGTGAGAGTCATTTCTTGCTCACGCTTCTCCATCATCCCCTAAGCATTACAGTATATTCTACCAATCCTTCAGCCGGCGGGACGGCAGCAGGCTTCCGTTTGTTATTCTAGTTATTTTGTTTAATTTTGATTCTTTTCGTTTGTTTTTGTTTTTTTGTTTGTGACTGAGGGGGCAAACAATCCATCTCGTTAGTTTTGCGGTGCAGATGGGAGAGATCAAAAAGTGGGAGCCAAATTCACACCCGCTTGCACGTATCCTGCATTGTAACCATAGGCGGATAATGAGACAACGGGCCCACGCCCCCGACTACCTCCCCTCCCCCCCGACCCGGCAGGGCCGGTACACTGATTTGCAGCCAACAGCACGATAACTAAATTCACGTGTACCTCAACAGGATTTGCAGCACACGTACACACAATAAACGCCAACAGCGTATCAGCTATTAACTAGGCTGTTGCTTCAGTTGCACTTGTTGGGCGCCGTTATTGACACGAACGACTGAGCCCTTTGATTATGCGACAGGAAATGCAAAGTTAATAACAGCAGCTTCATGCAGAAGCTGTGGTCGGCCCGTTCGGTAATCCACCCACTATCGTAGCCTGTCATTTAGGCCGGCGCGGTGGCCCAGCGGTTCGCACTGTGGCCTCACAGCAAGAAGGTCCCGGGTTCGAGCCCCAGGCCGCCCCAGGTCCTTTCTTGTGTGGCGTTTGCATGTTTTCCCCGTGTCTGCGTGGCTTTCCTCCGGGTGCTCCGGTTTCCTCCCGCCATCGAAAAGACGTGCGTGTTACTCCTGCCTGTGCCCCCGAGCAAGGCAACGGAAGGAAGAAGGGGAGCTGGTCCCCGGGCGCTGCAGCTGCCCACTGCTCCTATACAATAGGATGTGTTGAATGCAGAGAACAAATTCGTTGTAACCGTACAATGACGAAATAAAAATGGAAGTGGCTTTAATGTAGGTTTGTCTGAGAGAGGTTTTTGCAACACTTGGTTGACATTTTTTCTTTTCATGTCCACCACATTTTTATGGTCATGAAGACGGCACAGAAATTCTGTTTGTTTCTATGATTAATGTTTTGTTTTTGTTCCGTTGGATCCTCCCCCGCTGTCGTCCTTCTTAAAAACCATCTCTCATTCAACTTGTTGCCTCGTTCAAATGTTTGAATAATTTTAAGCAAACTTTAATTGAGTGTTTTCATGCGTGTGTCTGCACGGTGATGTGTGGACATGGTTGTGTTTGTGTGGGGGCGTGGGATTTTTGTATGCCTCGCTATCTGTTTTGTGTCTTGGTTATACGGATCTGTAATGTAACTACTGCTATTGCTACTACTACTACTGCTACTACTACTACTATTTTCAGCTGCTCCCATTAGGGGTCGCCACAGCAGATCATCCGTTTCCATCTCTTCCTGTCCTCTTGGTATCGGGAGCAGCCGAAAATAGTAGTAGTAGTAGTAGTAGTAGTAGTAGTAGTAGTCACACCTCTGTCACACCAGCCACCTGCATGTCCTCCCTCACCACATCCATAAACCTCCTCTTTGGCTTTCCTCTTCTCCTCTTCCCTGGCAGCTCCATATTCAGCATCCTTCTCCCAATATACCCAGCATCTCTCCTCCACACATGTCCAAGCCATCTCAGTCTTGCCTCTCTTGCTTTGTCTCCAAACCGTCCAACCCGACCGGTCCCTCTAATACACTCGTTCCTAATCCTGTCCTTCTTCATCACTCCCAACGAACATCTTAACATCTTCCAACTCTGCCACGTCCACCTCTACCTCCTGTCTTTTGATCAGTGCCACCGTCTCCAAACCATACAGTCTTGCTGGTCTCACAACCATGTTGTAAACCTTCCCTGTATCTGTAATGCTTCCGTTCTTGTCTGGCGGCATGATGGCCCAGTGGTTAGCGCTGTCGCTTCACAGCAAGAAGGTCAAGTCAAGTCAATGTTATTTGTATAGCCCAATATCACAGATTATAAATGTGCCTCAAGGGGCTTTACAGCAACACAACATCCTGTCCTTGCACCCTCTCATCAGATAAGGGACAACTCCCTTTAAAAACAACCTTTAACAGGGAGAAAAAAATAGGAAGAAACCTCAGGAAGGTCCTGGGTTTGAACCCCGGAGTTGTCCAACTTTGGGGGTCATCGCAGGTCGTCCTCTGTGTGGCGTTTGCATGTTCTCCCCGTGTCTGCGGTGGGTTTTCTCCGGGTGCTCCGGTTTCCCCCCCACCCTCAAAAGAAACATGCATGTTGGGGTTAATACTGCCATCTGTGCCCCTGAGCGAGGCAATGGGACAAGAACTGGAGTTGGTCCCCGGGCGCAGCACGAGGGCAGCAGCTACTGCTCCGAGCTGCACAGATCGCAGCTTGGATGGGTTGATTTGTAGTAAATGAATTTCCCCCAAGGAGATTCATAAAGGAAACCGTTTAATTTAATGAATTGTTCTAGCCTTGTAAATACTTATACAGCACTTGTAAACTATCGTTGCTTTTAAATGTGATCGGAGGGAAAAGAAATCCATTTCTTGTGGATAAACCTGACTTTTGCCGTTATGCATAATAATAAACCAGAAAAAAATCACATCCAGCACAAATGTGAGGAGTAAAATTCGAGAAAACTGTGCCGGAGAAGCGTTGGACAGAGGGACTGCATGAGAACCACAAGAGCGACAGTCTGTTACCGGGTTTTACCTTGGCACCGGGGAGCGCCATCTGTCATTTTGGTCAGAAGCAGGTCCCCCCCCCCCCCCTCTTAATCTAACTCCAGAAATGTCTTTATAGGTAGATGAGATTGGAATTTTGTTTAAAGGAGGTTTATTCAAGAGAACTTGGAAGAGTTATTTTAGTTTTTTTCCATTGCGGATAGTAAAACATCAACACTCAACTTTCTCCAAAACTACTCACGCACTTCTCAACACTGACATGCTGTAATTTCGAGCCAGGAACCGCACGGAGGTCAGCTCAGGCGGGGGTCAGCTCAGGCCGAGGCAGCGTGCCATAGGATGGATGAAGCCGCGAGAGGCCGACCCCGCTCCAGTGCACCGGCTTCTAATCAGGTTTAGTGCTCCGGCGCAGGCGGCCGTGCCGGCGGGGCTGTATCGGAGTGGCGTTCAGATAACACCGGATTGTTTGAAGGGTCAAATTATGTGGAAACGCCGTTTGCTACTTCCCAGGTGGTGCCGGGGCAGGAGATATCCACCGTGACGCAGCATTTGTTTGTCTGGGGTTTTTTTTCTTCTTTTAATTAACAGCGTAATGGTTTCGACAGCAGTACTCCTTCTTTTCATTTCTTTTTTTCCCCCCTTTTTGTCTTTTTTTAAGTATTCAACCAGCCACCCACAGCTGACCGTTTCGTACTGCATGTAAATTCAAGGCCGGGTTTCAATGCAGAGGGACCTCCATGCGGTTCCAAGGTGCCGAGGCCCTTCAAGGTCATTTAAAAGACAGCAGAGGGGAGACTCGCTTTGCCGAGGAGGAATATATTATCTAGCCTGCTGCGAGTGTTTTAGGGCAAAAAAAAGAAGAAAGAAAGAAGAACCCCCCCCCGCCCCTGCCGCCTCAAATGGACTGTGTTTTAAGGACAAATGAAATGCTCACAATAGTCCCAATGTGCAGTTTGTGTTTCCTGCACAGCACCTATAGCTTAGCAGAGGCAGCACGGTGAACCAGGTTGTACCCTGCTGCACACTGGTGTTCTCTGGTAGGCCGAGCCGATTGGACAAACATATCGGCAATCGGCAGTTGGCTGAGTCCAATTGGCGGTTGTTGTTTTGAGCGATTGTTCTGCATGATTTCTTTTTTTTTTGATTTCCCCCCCCTTTTTCTCCCCAATTATACCCGGCCAATTACCCCACTCTTCCGAGCCGTTCCGGTTGCTGCTCCACCCGCCTCTGCCGATCCGGGGAGGGCTGCAGACTACCACATGCCTCCTCCAATACATGTGGAGTCGCCAGCCGCTTCTTTTCGCCTGACAGGAGTTTCACCAGGGGGACGTAGTGTGTGGGAGGGTCATGCTATTCCCCTTGGTTCCCCCTCCCCCTCAGAACAGGTGCCCCGACCGACCAGAGGAGGCACTAGTGCAGCGACCAGGACTCATACCCACATCCGGCTTCCCACCCGCAGACTGGGCCAATTGTGTCTGTAGGGACGCCCGTTCTGTGTGATTTTTTTTTCCTTTTATTTTGCTAATTTAATGGTCTGCCAGGGGGATTTGGGCCATATGCACGTTCTGATTGCACCGATGAGTTTTTCACGAAACCGCTGAGTGACTAAATAACAGTTTAGCCGTCTTTAGAGGTTGCTGTCCAAGTGATTGGTGCTGAAAAGCAATGTCACTTGATAAATCATATTTGAGAACTGGACCAAAAACTGTATGTGCCGCTGTTCTCCCTGACCATTCAAAGAGGCCATATCATGCTTTTTGGGGTTTTCCCTTAGTGTGTTATATAGCTGGGAGGTGCATGTAAGTCATCTGCAGAGTTACAAAGCCCAAAATCCACGCCAGAGGGAGTTATTCTGTCTGACAGAAAACACCGCCTGAAACGCCTCGTTTGTAGTCCGGCGTTTTATTCCGTTACATATTGACGTCACTATGTAACACATTTTCATAATGCCTGCCTAGCACATAGTTACTCTCATATTCCGGATTGTACTGGGGCTCGAACATGCACGGATGGATTTGAGAAGTTGTCATTTCCTTTTTTTGAGGGGGGGATCCCCCCCCCCCCCATTTTTCTCCCCAATTTTCTCTGGCCAATTACCCCACTCATCCGAGCCGTCCCGGTCGCTGCTCCACCCCCCTCTGCCGATCCAGGGAGGGCTGCAGACTACCATGTGCCTCCTCCGATACATGTGCGTCGCCAGCCGCTTCTTTACACCTGACAGTGAGGAGTTTCACCAAGGGGACGTAGCACGTGGGAGGCTCACACTATTCCCCCCCAGTTCCCCCTCCCCGCTAAATAGGCGCCCGACCGACCAGAGGAGGCGCTAGTGCAGCGACCAGGACGCGTACCCACATCCAGCTTCCCACTCGCAGACATAGCCAATTGTGTCTGTAGGGACGCCCGACCAAGCCGGAGGTAACGCAGGGATTTGAACCGTCGATCCCCGTGTTGGTGGGCAGTATAATAGACCGCTACGCTACCCGGACGCCCAGAAGTTGTCATTTCCAATCAAGAACGAGAAATGATGTTTCTCAGTAGGTTTATAGTTTGCATAAGGAACCTCGTACAACAGTGTCGTATCAAGATCTGTTTCCTCCTAGCCAGACGAAAGTGTTGGCATGGAAACGGGCTAGCTATTGGTTATGATTAGGTTAGCTATCGGTTAAGGTAAGCGTTAGATTAAGCTTAGGGTTAGGTTGAGGTTAGGCTGAGGTTAATCAAGCGTCCCAGTGTAGTATGAAACTCTGGCTAGGGGGAAACAGATGTTGACGGGGAAACAGAGTTTGATACAACACCGGCAAGAGGATGAGGCGGTGCTCACAAGCACTGCGTGTTTGACCCCTCAGCAGGCTTCTGGAAGTTGGCTAATCAGAAGAAAGTGGGCTTTTAGGGAGGGGGCCTTAAAAGGAAAATAGCCCAAATAGCCTGTTTCAGACTGAGGATGAACTGAGGGACTGCAAAAAGGCCAGTATGTAAGATAAATAAGGATATTTTTTTTAAACTGAATCATGCAAAGCTGCTCTAGCGGAGCCCCATATTAAAGATATAGAGCTGGAATTAGCATGATATGGCCACTTTAATAGCATAGTTATGTTATCCCCACCTGTTTGTTCATTTGGAGGCTGCCAGCGGAGGCGTTCTTCATTTGACGCCATCAGACCTTTTTTTTTTTTTAAATCATGTTGGACACCTGTTCTGCCTGTCTTTACAGCTTATTGCTTTGCAACGATCTGAAGGTGATTTATTTTGTTTAATTGAAGAGTAGCCTATAGGCTGTAATGTTTCAGTAAAATTAGATTTTCACATCCATCCATCCATCCATTATCCAAACTGCCTATCCTGCTCTCAGGGTCGCGGGGATGCTGGAGCCTGTCCCAGCAGTCATTGGGCGGCAGGCAGGGAGACACCCTGGGCAGGCCGCCAGGCCATCACACACACACACACACACACGCACACATACACACACACATATTCATACCTAGGTACAATTTAGTACGGCCAATTCACCTGCCCTACATGTGTTTGGACTGTGGGAGGAAACTGGAGCACTCGGAGGAAACCCACGCAGACACGGGGAGAACATGCAAACGCCACACAGCACGACCCCCAAGGTTGGACTACCCCGGGGCTCGAACCCGGGACCTTCATGCTGTTCGGCGACTGCACTAACCACTGCGCCACCGTGCCGCCCAGATTTTCACATGAACGCTCATAGTGCTTGTGTGAATTGGTAGCGTTAAAATCTTTTGCTGGTGTTACACCAAAGTCTGTGACCAATCAGATTATGTGACCCTGCACTTAAAGCTGTATTTCAGCCACCCACCAGATACTAATCCTGATCTTAATCACACCAAACCCACATCTAATATCTGCTGTGTCCAACTCAGTACCTATATTTAACCATCTTGAACTTGATGCCTAAACTTAATCTTATCTAAACTGCCGTTTCCTGACTGAAAGAGAGTGTTTTAGTGGAAGAGTCACATAATCTGACTTGTCACAGATTTTGGTGTAACACCGGCAACGCTCCTTTGCAAAGATGGCAAATTACTTCATTTAGGTCCTTCGGCTTTCCGGTTGTGGTTTACAACCAAAATAATCCCAAATAGGGGATTTTGTATTCTTTTTCGCAACGAGCTCTTCCGAGACTGCACTCGCTGAAAGAGGCTGGCGTGTGCAGGGGGTGGTGGGGGTTGGGAGGGGGGGGGGGGCTTGACTATATTGGCAATTGCCGATTGTTTGGCTGACAGTGGTCGGTAGGAAATTTCTGACATTGCCCAATCCTACTCTGTTCAACACAGGAACCTCCCTCGCTGATCCTGATGTGACATAGCTGAGCCCCATCTCTTTTCTGCTGGGGGATAAAAGGTGTGTGTGTTTGTGTGTGTGTGTGTGTGTGTGGTTAGCAGCATGAGAAGCCTTGCATCGTGCATGAAAGCGAAGGCTCGGTAAGGTACGGCAGGTTTAGGGAGGCGGGGTGAGCTCAGTGCCGTCTCTCTGGTGTCCCAGCCTCATGACGACACTACCTACAGAGGAACCCACAGCCCCGCGTGGGTTATGGTTTGACTGTTGGTCAGGAGGCGGGGAGATTCGGGCGACCTCGGCTTCCAATATTCATGCGCGTGTTTGAGAATGCTTCAGTCAGAGGAGGTTTTGATCACTACGACGGCCTCATCCCCGTGCGGCTCAACCCAGAAAAGGCTGTCGAACATATAAAGTGTGTGCACAACAAAGGTATGCATCATGTGCTGTAACACTCCTCTCATCTGATGTCCTTTAACAGAATCCCCGAGCCTCGTTACAGACATTGTTGCGTGGGGGAGATTGACCAACATCGACCTGCACACCTCTCTCGTATCCCCCAGAGACCCTTTCGATCATGGCGAGACTCAGCGGGCACCTGATTAGTTCACAATCACCCCTTTTAATTGTGGATATCAGTCTACCAATGTGGCGCCACCCATATCGCATGTGTCTCAATATTTGCTCAATATTTAAAGGAACTAAAGGTGAAGCGTTTGTATATTCGTAAGATATGTTGTGATCTTAGCGCAAATGAAGAGACAAATCCCTGTCAGATAGTTTGTGCTCCGGGGGTGTGCTGAGTTGTGCAAACGTTATGCAGTGTTTAGAAAAAGGTACTTCATGCTCATTGGTTCTTTGCCTACATAAAGCTTTAAAGGTGGACATGCTCAAATGGGCAAAAAGACCATCTGCAGGTCTTTGCATCATGTGGTACAGTGTGGTTTCAAATCAGCACTGCGTGGTAATGGGAACAACATGTGGTATGTGTGATTCCACATGCCTGTAAACTAATTACCGACTAAGTGATTGTGGACTAATCTGGTGCAGCAGGTCACCCTGCAACGATGCTGCAGACGATAATTGGATAAGCTATCGTGATGGCCTAAGTTCATATCCATCGGATCTTTAAACCACAACTGCAATGGAGGTATATACTTTATAGGCGGGCCCCCAACCACCGGGCCACGGACCGGCACCGGGCCGCAATGCATTTGCTACCAGGCCGCAAGGATTCTGCGAAACAAAATTAATATAAAGATTTTTTTAAAAACCCTGAATAATGAACGTATAACATTATAGGCCATTTGTGCAGTAATTATACATTGAACTCGGCACAGTCTGTCTGGGCTGCACCTATGCTCAGCATTTCCTGTCACGCCGCAGCAGATTGAGGATGCTGATGTTGAACTTGAGTAATGCGACGCATGTGAGGTCATCAGTTGGTCACCACCCACTTACCTACTCAGTGTACGTGTTGCTACTATGGATAAAAACAAACATTGGAGTTTCTTCAAAAGAAGTAGGGGAGATAAAATGTCTTAACTATGATGGGGCTCGAACCCAGGACCTTCTTGCTGTGAGGCGACCGCGCTAACCACTCCGGCACCGTGCTGCATATGGATGAGTTGCGGTGTGTTTATGTTCATGCGAAGAAAATATGTGTGTGTTTAATATCGAACCCCCCCCCCCCCCCCCATTGGCCGGTCTGCAAGATTATTGTCAATATTAAACCGGTCCGCTGTGCAGACAACGTTGGGGACCCCTGTTCTAAGTGATATATACGTATTTTATAATAGCTGACAACAGTCTCCTGTGAGTTTGCCTTAGCCAGACTAATTTTCGTTGAAAATACCCAGTTCAGTTAAGTGTGTCAAAGTAGTTTAATCTGGAATCGGAGATGACTGTGTTGATGAGCTGTGTGGGGTTATGATTATGGTCATTGGGAGCTGCAGGCCGGAAGGGAAAAACGGTCTCTGGGGTCAAACTGCAATCACTGCCATCACATGTGGCCTCCCCGCTTTCCATTGTACCACATAGCAATCTGAGCTCCCAGCCAGGTGACTCCGTTATCAGCGGCTTAATTGGAAAAACACGTTTTTCACTAGCCGCATAATGACTGTGAATAGCTTTACAGCTTATCAAACAACAGGCTTTTTTCAATTACCTGCAGCCCAAAGTGTTCGAACGCCATGAAATCAGGCAATGGAGAGTTTTAGGAGGAAGCTTGCTTGTTACGCTTGAATCCATTCAATTGGAAAATAGAGTTCCAGCACTGATGGTGGCATAATCATAAATGAACATGAAAGACACTTGACAACCTCCAGATCTATCATAATAACATAATTACAATCATCTGGCTCGCTCCGGTGACTGCCACCGCGGCTGCCTTGGGTGGTGGCGTACGTGTTAATCTGGTTCTTTTGTGTATGTGTGTGTGTGCAGGGGGTAGAGGACCAGGGTTGGAGACCTGGCAGTAGGACGTCCGGGTGGCGTGGCGGTCTATTTCGTTGCCTACCAACACGGAGATCGCCGGTTCGAATCCCCGTGTTACCTTCTGGCGTGGTCGGGCGTCCCTACAGACACAACAGGCCGTGTCTGTGGGTGGGAAGCCGGATGTGGGTATGCGTCCTGGTCGCTGCACTAGTGCCTCCTCTGGTCGGTCAGGGCGTCTGTTTGGGGGAAACTGGGGGGATCAATAGCGTGATCCTCCCACGTGCTACGTCCCCCTGGTGAAACTCCACTGTCAGGTGAAAAGAAGCGGCTGGCGACTCCTCGTGTATCGGAGGAGGCGTGTGGTAGTCTGCAGCCCTCCCCGGATCAGCAGAGGGGGTGCAGCAGCAACCGGAACGGCTGGGAAGAGTGGGGTAATTGGCCAAGTACAGTTGGGTTGAAAAGGGGGAGGAGGGGGGAGGGGGGGACCTGACAGTTGGAGATGACTGTTGCTTCTCCTGACCTGCCCAGACCTTTACGTGCCGAGGTACGCCTCTGGAAATGGCTGCCTTCTCTCTGACAGGCCAGTTATGACATATTTGTATTTTATCCTCCAGTTCTTCTTTATCCTTCGCAGACCTTTTGTTTCCTCAGCTAATCAGCCATTTTCCTCTTTGCTCTCCTTTCAAGCTCTGTCGTTTTTTTTCCCACCGTCCACATTTCAGAAATTGCTCTCCATTCACCATCCTTCTCCCCTTAGGTGCTTTTTTTTTTCCTTTCCAGTCCTGCAAACCCTCCTCAGTTTGTATCGTTTAGAGGCCGAGTTATCTAACTGCAAAGCGAGTCGGGTGGTGGTGGTGGTGGTGGGGTGAGGTCAGACAGACAGACAGACAGACAGAGACAGAAAGAGAGGCCGGCCTGCACCCTGTGACTCAATTTCGGGGCGCAGAAATAAATGGCCCTGTTGTGGGGCCGGGCAGCCATCCACAATCCACACTCTTACAGATCAGATCACACCATTACACGGAGCTGAGCTCCATCCCACACCTCCAACCCCTGCAGGCTGTCTGTGCTGCAGCGCTCCTATTTTAATCAACCTGTGTGGGTTTAGCCGTGCGCACAACGGGGTTCGGAATCCGGGTTCTCCCTCCGGACGCCGTGATTCACTGACAGCCGCGGCTAATAACGCGCTCGCTTTGAATTCGGCCGCCGAGCGCGGCATCGTCTGCGTTTCAGTTACATAATGGCCGTACAGAACATCGAGAATGAACACAAGGCGTTATGAAAAATACGGCTTGATCAGCCCTCGGCAGGAAATGAAGGCACCAGTGTTTTATCATAAACACCCACTTGCATTGAGGCATACATTGTTCCTTTCTGTATTTTTTTCTCTTTTTTTTTGTGTGGATCCACCCCCCCACCCCCACCCCCTCCCCCTCATTTTTTCCCTAATTGTACTTGTCCAATTATCCCACTCTTCTGAGCCGTCCCCGTCGCTCCTCCACCCGCCTCTGCCGATCCGGGGAGGGCTGCGAGGACCACATGCCTCTTCCGATACACGTGGAGTCACCAGCCGCCTCTTTTCACCTGACAGTGAGGAGTTTCACCAGGGGGGCGTAGCGAGTAGGGGGATCACGCTATCCCCCTCCCCGAACAGACGCTCTGACCGACCAGAGGAGGCGCTAGTGCAGCGACCAGGACACATGCCTACATCCGGCTCCCCACCCGCAGACACGGCCGATTGTGTCTGTAGGGACGCCCGACCAACCCGGAGGTAACGCGGGGACTCGAACCGGCGATCCCCGTGTTGGTAGGCAACGGAATAGACCGCCACGCCACCCGGACGCCCCCCCTTTCTGTATGGCTTTAGCACCGATTTAGGCTCGGTGCACCTCTCTTAGCCTTCGTTAGCAGAAAATGGACACAGAGAGTCTCAACACCCACCCAACCGGTGCTTATACGTCGGCGAAGTCGTTGAAAGTGTGTCGTATTAAAGTGAGTTTGGCCGTGTGGTCGGGCGGAGCACGGGGGACTGTTTCCTGAGGTCAGCTGCTGTGGGGAGCCGTCGGTCACGCCAACCAGAACATGTACGCGTTGCTTGCCTTGAAATTAATTGGTTTTCTTTTCCGTCCCGAACAAAAAGTGCCCTTGAGTGGCTGCGGAGAAGCCGCGTGTGTGTTGGCGGGTATTCATCACGGTGATGTAGCAGGAAAACAGTTCTGCAAATAACGAGTAAAAAAAAAACGTGTGTGTGTGTGTGTGTAAGAGTGTCGAGACAGATGGGTTGGGTTGATGATGACTACTACATCTCAGGGATGTAACTGCACCAACCGCTGATTAGGTGGGCAGCCATGCGAGGGAACGTTTCTCCGCTAAAACGCCATTACCCGTTCTCTCGACAGCCACTCTTCGCGTTTCTTTCTCTCTTTTGTTTGTTTTTCCTCCTCTCGTCGTCTTGCCTTTGTTTTCAAACACACACAGACACACCAATGTGTGCTGTGTTGTGTGCTATCCTGGTTTGGGCGATTCCGTTAAATGATGATTTGAATGTTTAGACGTGTCCCCTGTCTGTTTGTATATAGCACCTTCGTTATGTTCTGATGCGACGCGTCGCTTCTGACTTCTCATCTTTTCCACGCGGAACAGCTGGACGGGGCGTCCGGGTGGCGTGGCGGTCTATTCCGTTGCCTACCAACACGGGGATCGCCGGTTCGAATCCCCGTGTTACCTCCGGCTTGGTCAGGTGTCCCTACAGACACAATTGGCCGTGTCTGCGGGTGGGAAGCCGGATGTGGGTATGTGTCCTGGTCGCCGCACTAGCGCCTCCTCTGGTCGGTCGAGGCGCCTGTTTTGGGGGGGGCTGGTGGGAATAGCTTCCCACGCGCTACGTCCCCCTGGCGAAACTCCTCGCTGTCGGGTGAAAAGAAGTGGCTGGCAACTCCACATGTGTTGGAAGAGGCATGTGGTAGTCTGCAGCCCTCCCCCGATCGGCAGAGGGGGCGGAGCAGCAACCAGGACGGCTCAGAAGAGTGGGGTAATTGGCCAAGTACAACTGGGGAGAAAAAGGGGGAGAACCCCCCCCAAAAAAAAAAAACAATAAAAGAACAGTTAGATGGATGCTTGCTGACATAGAGGACCGTTGATCCTCTCCCAGACAGCATCCGGATGTGGGCCATGTCAGGCAGTGATGCGGCACTGATGGCCGCCTTCTTCTGGCTCTGACAAAATGGATGTGAGCCGGAAGTGGCCCAAACGTATAATAGCAAAATATGGCCCAAATATGCCAAATCAAATGTGGGCCTTTTTTGGCAAAGCTGCGGTGCTCTGGGCAACATGGAATCTGGATGTGACCCTGAAGTGGCCCGTGTGGTAAATGGTGAATATGGCCCAAATATCACAAAACAAATATGGGCCACCTTTGGCAAACATGTGGCTCATGTGGCATTGCTATGGCTTGGTTCTGGCCCAGATCTGGCAAAGTGGAGCGGACCGCCCAAGTGCCATCATCCCGCGTGGTATGTACTAGGCCGGATGAAAGTGTCAGTGCGGGCCGGGTCTGTGCCACAGCAGTTCTGCTATCTGGGCTGGTCTCAGTGCTCACTAAACTTACCTCACCGCCCCAGATTTATATGATTTAGTTGAATATTTATCACGGCCACGCGAGGTCACTTGCCTTTGCACGGGTCACTGTGTTAAAGAATTGCTTCGCAACTGGAGCCGTTCAATAGAAACGGTCCGAACGCACCGTGTAAAGTCCTCCGCCTAGAACTGAGTCCAAAGCGGTAACGGCCCGGCGAAAACAAACAAGGCAGTAACGTCCGTGATCAAGAGGGGGTTTCTGACCAATGGGACGGCAACCTGAGCGCCGTGCCGGGCTTCCTGTCAGCTGGAGTTAACGCCGGGCGCCGTCTCCTCCCCCATCGCCGTGCAGACGCATTTGGGTAGTCGTGACAGGTTGGAGTATGTGGGTGGTTGTCGAGAGAGATGGAGGGCGAGAAGAGGGAAGAGTGAAAGGCGCGAGATGAGGACGAAAAACAAAATGAGAGAACATCATCATCTCTGTCGTTTGGTAATGGAGGCAAATTGCATCCTGCTACTCTGACTCAAATACGGGGGGGGGGCAGTAAATGCCGGAGCTTGTTTGAAGTGAAGACTTTGATTACCAGTGACTGGTTGTTGTTGTTGTTGTTGTTATTTTTTCTGGTGGTCTTAATTTTTCTTCCCCCAATCCGCCACTCACTTCACAAACCATATGTTGCTCACACCGCTGAGTTTATGAGCGGAGATTTGTGTTTACGTTTCATATTCGGATCAGATTGTGTGTTATCGTTTATGTTATGTTTCACACTGCACTGTGGCTATATAATAACAATGATAATAATGTTAATAATAATTACATTTATATAGGGCTTTTTATATTTTTATATTTCTATGGCCCTGTGATGGTCTGGCGGCCTGTCCAGGGTGTCTCCCCGCCTGCCGCCCAATGACTGCTGGGATAGGCTCCAGCATCCCTGAGAGCAGGATAAGCGGTGTGGATAATTGATGGATGGATGGATGGATGGGTGTATTTATATATGTTAGATTTTTGTTTTGCAGCATCTTTGTGTGTTGCTGTGTTGTCGGCGTGTCAGTCATGTCTTCTTGTCTTTTCGAGCGGGACTCCCATGACAGTTTCTCACCTACTGCTCAGTGCCTGTCATTACAACCCACGACCTTTCCCCGTGTGTACCTCAAAACCCATTAGCCCGCCTCGAGTCACACGGGGCCGTGCTTTTATTGCAGCAGAGCGGACTAAAGAAATCGACTCAACACAACTCGGGTTTTTTTTTGTGTCCTTTGCTTTGTTAAGCCCTTTACATTTTCAACACACGTGCAGGCCACACAGTTAAAAAGATTTACACATTATGACACACATACACTCGCACGCACACACACACTCGCACACACATACACACACACACTCGCACACACATGCGTCCGCACACACACGCACACACATCCGCATGTACATGCACACACACGCATGCACACACACACACATATGCACACACACACACACACACACACTCATGCATACACACACATGCACACACACTTGAACTCACGCACACGCATGCACGCACACACGCACTAACACACTCGCACACACATACACACACACACATGCATCCACACACACACACACACATCCGCATGCACACACACACACATATGCACACACACTCGCACATTCACACACACACACACTCATGCATACATACACACACATGCACACACACTTGAACTCACGCATGCGCACACACGCAGGTGTACACACACTCGCATGCACACAAACACATGCACACACACCGCACTTGCACACCTACATGGACACACACACACAAGCTGTAGGAGTATGATATGGAGTCACAGTGTGTCACTCCCGCTGGCTTGGCCTTTTCTCACAAGCTGTTGTGGGACTCTGAGCGCCCCCGTTCCTTTCATGTGCGGTGGCTATGTCTGTTAGCAGAGCGGCTCGGCTGCAGCCGTGCACGGGCAGAAACCCCATGGTCTCCACACCAGCTCCCTGGTAGAAGGAGGGCTGAAGGAGCACAGCCCCGGGTGAGGATGTCTCCTCTTTTTCCTGTCGCCGGTGTAACGTAGAGAAAGAACTGACTGAGCAGGAAGGAAAGAGAGGGAGAGAAAAAGGGAATGGAGGGAAGGGGTGGTGTGAGCAATACACAGCCAAGCTTGATAGGACAACGGACGGGTAGGATCACGTGGCTCCTTGTTTCCGCATCGCCTTGCTTGGTATTAATAACACATAGTACTGCTGACATAGTCTGATATGCCCACAGCCCGTTCACAGCTCATCCAGTTGATAGTCATCACTTATTCTGCATGAGCATCATCCATATAACTCCCATAGGAATGCACGTCATACTCTATATATAGAGCCGGGGCCTTCAGTGTTCCTTTAATCCAAGTTACAAGTTCTTGCATTTTGCATTCTGTGCAAAGATACCGATCTTTCTTTAATTCCTTACTCACTGCACTTGCCAGATTAGATATTCAGATGGTTCAGTGTTCAAAGATGAGTAGATCCCCTTTCACTTATATTTCTGGATGCTTCTCTGCCCTCACAATGCCGTGTTCCTGACCTTGTGACTCAAAGCGGCACCAACTAACTTGGACTTCTGCAGCGTCTTGTGCACATCAACTGCCACAAAGACAACCGAGGGGCTTCTTTTTCCCTCCGTCTTCAAAGAGCGGCAGCAACATTAGCATTTATTCATAAGCCGCAGCTGAAAGGACTGGCGGAAGAAGACGAGCTATGTTCTCAGACGAGGTAAAATAAAATTGCTATACTTGTGCTGTATTTCCCGAGAGGTTCTGTGCCAGGTGGAAAACAATGCGTAGCAAAACCAAGGCTTGGAGGGAAGTGATCCAAACATCTATTGCGTTACTCCCCTATAGCCATCACACCATGCAAACCGAAAATGAATTAATGGTGATACGTCGAAGCAAAAAAAAAAAAATTACCTGGTGCCGCTCTAATTTAAATTGGGCATCCCAACCAGAATAATTCCTGGCACTTATGTGCAAACTTAATTGGCTGTCTGTAAAATTTGAACTTCAGCTTGATATCTGACATTTTTCTCAGTGCTAAAAATGATACTGAAAATTTTCATCAAACTGCGAATACAGAAGCAAGGCAAGTGGCAAATATCTGAAGGCGCTTTCCGAGTCTGTTCTGCCTCTCGGCTATCTGTCTCTCTTAATATTTGTCCCTGTCTCTCCCTCTTTTCCATAACTGCCACATTTTGTACTCGCCAACTGCCACCCCATCTCCTTGAGGTGTGACTTAATGAGCTCCTCTCAGACGTTACTTCCTGCTCCTCACTGGTGGCCTCCGCGGTACGGTGCGTCCTCCCATAGTGTGACAGTCAGACACTGACTTGGCCGCCATTCCTGCCATCTGCCATCTCTCGTTTCCAATGAAGGGAATGCCCCATCAGGGTCAGCCACGTACCCGGCTGGATGCTGGCAAAGTCTGCTAGAGGGGAAAATAACATTTTCTTTTGCCCGCATTTGACACGGATAGCAACCACCCCTGACATCATGGTAATGGCCTCGGGTAGTCATGTTGCAGATGACCCAGGGAGAAGTCCTTTAGTAGTGCGTTGTGACTACTAGCCATGTCAGGATCCAGGGTTCTGGCAATACATAAAGAGCTGGAAGCGGCCATTTTGTCAGACTGACATGGAAAAGCTGATTCAACTCTGGCCCTCAGTGAGTCATGAAGCAGCAGGATTTGGCTCCCTGCAACAGAGCTAAGAATCCCAGTTAAAGGGAAACAATCACCATTTCCAGCGTTATCTTTATGTTGTAGGGATAACACTCCATCGATAACCATGTTACAGAGCAGCCTTCTGTGTGTGTCCAAGAGAGTTGAATCACTTCATATGTACCCAACATTCATTGAGACAGAAACGTTTCATCACTCATCTACGTGACCACTTCAGTCTAAACAACAATTAAGCATGGCCGATTCACCTGACCTACATGTCTTTGGACTGTGGGAGGAAACCGGAGCCCCCGGAGGAAACCCACACAGACATGGGGAGGACGTGCAAACTCCACACTGAGGATGACCCGGGATGACCCACCAAGGTTGGACTACCCCAGGGCTCGAACCCAGGACCTTCTCGCTGTGAGGCGACCGCGCTAACCACTGCGCCACCGTGCCACCTTCAATTTTATTTCATTCATTTCTTTATAGTGGTATTTTCATGTCACCTTTTAGTATCGGCTCAGCTCACTTGGGTCCTCGACGGAGAGGGTACCAAAAAAAGTACCTATCCCTAACTTTCGCCCAATGGAAAACCAAAACAAGCGAGTAGAGTTGAGTTGAGTCGAGCCGGTACCATGCAGTGGAAAAGGGGCATAAGTGACCTCTTCACTCTAAACTGACTGCAGGTACCCCCACCCTTATAAACAATACAATGGCATAACGACCAAAACCAACGATCGGTTTCATATGCAAATTCTCGTGAGCATTAACTAGAGTTACACTGGCCATGTGTACTATTCACAGAGGATTTGGGAATGTTTGCAATCACAGCATTGTAAGATGGCGACAGATGTACTCTTAGCCCCTCCCCCCAATCGGTTCAGGGATGGTCATTCCCTCTTCACGTGGATGGCCTCTTTGTAGGGACGCCTGACCAAGCCGGAGGCAACACAGGGATTTGAACCGGCGATCCCCGTGTTGGTAGGCAACGGAATAGACCGCCACGCCACCCGGACGCCCGATGTAAACGTTTTTAATGGCTCTACCCGAGGCTTCTCTGTTTTCACTGACAATGCACGGTCTTCCTCCCAAGCACCTCCATTTGTTTCCCCTGTCGTCTGGCATTAGAGCACCTCCTGCTTTACCTTTTTAGTGATGCTACACATTTTAGAGAGAGAAATTGTCGACAGAAACAAAAATAGAGTTGTCCGTGTCCACGGATATGGAATGATGCCCTTGGCATTCTTCGCAGCAGCTATTAACAGCTGCAGTCCAGAGGAAATGGGAGGTGTTGCAGGAGGAGACTGTATATCAGGTTCTCCTCTCCCAAGTGTGACTGTCTACCAGCACATCCGCCACCCGTCTCAACTAGTGCTCCGATCAGAGAAGTCGCTTTGCTGCTCAAAATCCCTCCAGTTGTATTTTTTTTTTCTGCAAAAATCGATTGCTGCTTAGAAGATGTCAGATGGCCAGGAGCGTTTCTTTCTCGGTGAGACCTTTGTCATCAAGAAAGAAACGCACAAGACAACTGTAGCTAAACTGCGGCAAAACGCCACAGTTGTGTATCGTTTTGTCAAGTGTGTCCTAACCATGACCACAAGCTGCTGTGTTTATGCCATTGTGTCTTCAGAGTAAGTACTGCTGAGAATAGCCCCCCCCCCCAATTTTGTCTGGCCAATTGCCCCGTTCTTCCGAGCCGTCCCGGATGCTGCTCCACCCCCCTCTGCTGATCCGGGGAGGGCTGCAGACTACCACATGCCTCCTCTGATACATGTGGAGTCGCTTGCTGCTCCTTTTCACCTGACAGTGAGGAGTTTCACCAGGCGGACGTAGCGCGTGGGAGGATCACGCTATTCTCCCCCAGTTCCCCCACCCCCCGAACAGGCGCCCCGACTGACCAGAGGAGGCGCTAGTGCAGCAACAGGACACCTACCCACATCCGGCTTCCCACCTGCAGACACAGCCAATTGTGTCTGTAGGGACGCCCGACCGAGCCGGAGGCAACATGGGGATTCGAACTGACGATCCCCGTGTTGGTAGGCAACGGAATAGACCGCCACGCCACCCGGACGCCCTCAGCAGAGGGAGTCTGACTACTCATCTCTTTCTGCGTGTTCTCTCTCTCTCTCTCTCTCTCTCTCTCTCTCTCTCTCTCTCTCTCTCTCTCTCTCTCTCTCTCTCTCTCTCTCTCTCTCTCTCTCTCTCTCTCTCTCTCTCTCTCTCTCTCTCTCTCTCTGCGCTGCACAAATGAATATCATCATTCAACCACTGGTGATCCTGAATGAAGATTGGAGTTTTATTCCACAGTGTCACTTCTGCAAGGATTGGACCACCTGAAGGTTTGAATTGGCATTGATGTGCAACTTATTCTTGCCCCTGTGTGTGTGTGTGTGGGGGGGGGGGTTCAGGAAGGGGAAGTGGGCGGGGGCGCTGAGTTGGAGGCCTCCTTTCAGGACCAGTTGTTTGTAATTTTCAGGGACATAGTCTGATATAACCGCATTATGCGGCCTCTCATCAGGCCATGAAATACAAGTGGAAACATCAATATCTCCCCGGTGACTCGAATCATTCCTGCAAGGGAAAGCGTTGTGATGTAACGTTTTGTTCCCCTTCCCAAGCCAGTAGTCTACCACAGATAAAGAAGCCAGTTTACTTACACACACACACATATGGGGTACAACATCCTTATATCCTGCCACCCCTCCCTCGCCAGCCTGCCTTTTAAGCAGATCTGTGTCCTCTAGCCTGGCGACTCCTGCACAAACGACTCTGTAAAACAAACAGCCACACTAATAAGCAAGGGGCTCCTTTGATTCAACCCCGCTCATATGACCCGTCCACGCCGTCCACCGTAAGAAAATTGCCCCCTCTATAACTACATGATGTGTAATTGGGAGTGCATGAATTGTACATGTGCAGTAAGGAAATGTCCCGGGCTTGCACACGTCGTCTTCTCATTAGTGTCGACCGGTTCGTCTGTCTGAGCGGAGCGCCATATGATCTGCACACGTGACAGGGCTGTGCACAGGGCATGTGTTTATACGCCAGCGATGGTATGTTGGCGAAATAACGTATGCAGCAGCCGGTGTTACCTATTAAACTTGTCTCTCGAGAGACATCAAAGGGTGTGAATTTTAAATGGCTATTAGCCTCGTATTAAGCCGGGGTTTATGACACTTACAATGGAGGGCTTTTTAATTGCATTATTTCATTATTTCTGCAGGGGAAGCTCACATTTGCATGTGAGTAAACAGTAAAAATACGGAGCGATGGCCTGGGCTGGAGTCAAGCTGCAAGTACACACACACGCACACATACACACACAATTGCTAACGCACACTTAAACACACACACACACAACACGCACACACGCTTGCTCAAATAGCTGTTCATTATCTCTCTTCCTTTCTCTCTGTCTCGCTCTTACACAAACACACACATATGCAGGCACACAATGCTATCCCACGAAGCACGCTTTGAGAGTCCCAACTTGAGTCTCCTTTTTTTTGTTATTCGGGACACACACACACACAAACACACACACACGGGGTGTGAATTAGGTGCAATGAATTCCACCGCTGCATCAAAGATCCCTTTCTTCTAGATGTGACATTTAGTCGGTGTCATAGCTGTCAGAACAATCATCCCTCCAGTCTACAGGGTGAGGCGACGGTGGCAGGTGATGCATGGGAGCAAACAAGGGAGCGATGTGTTGGGGGGGGGGGGGGGGCAAGAGAGAGGGAAGTGGAATTTTTAAAACAAGTCTTTATTTAACAATTTTTTTTTTATCAAAAAACAGACTTTATCTTTTTAACAATATAAACAATATTTGTCAAATTACAAACAAAAACAACATGCAGCTTCAGCAATCCCAACAATAATCATTCAACAGCTCAAAACATAGAAAAAAAACGGAAAACAGATAAGACCCCCTTTTATCCGAGCTCTGCAGCAAAAATCAGCTCGTCCTCTGTGGCTGAACACAGCGCCCCTTTATAACGCCAGATGGTTGTGAATTTGTCCAGATACGAGAGGGAGAGACCGAGAGAAACGGAAAGAGGGGAAGACAAGGTGGACTAGTTATGCACAGCCTAACCTATAGCACATACTGTTTCTGGATGTATTGGGAGTTTTGAGAGAGAGAGAGAATGGTATACATATTCACACATATTTTCTACTTTTTAGATAAAGAAGCCCAAGACCACACACATGCATACACAGACAGTCTCTCTCTCTCTCTCTCTCTCTCTCTCTCTCTCTCTCTCTCTCTCTCTCTCTCTCTCTCTCTCTCTCTCTCTCTCTCTCTCTCTCTCTGTCTCTCTCTCACACACACACTCAAGCCCACAGACTCATAAATGCACATATACGCACACAGATACAGTCGTCCTAACTATCCTACTGCTTTAAATAAAATGAATAATGATAATAATAATAACAATAGTTAAATAATAATAAGTACTACTGGTAACTGATTACCAATCTGGTTTTTATACTGCACCTGTACTGATTTCATGTATCTGTCTATGTATATGCTCTGATTTCTTGTTCTGTTTGTAATGACTGCTTTGGCAATAAGTATTTGTCATGCCAATAGAGCACTTTTGACTTTGAGAGACAGACAGACAGAGAGGCAGGCACATCTGGCTCAAGTTGTATGAGATGAGTCAGAACAGAAACCACACAGCACCAGAATCCAAGACTCACAGAGTCTAGTTCTGATGAACCCATTTCGTACCACACTGCTACGCTACATACGTCAGAGTAGCTCCACTGCAGCCGAGGCTCTGCTGTTTTCTCCGAACCTTCGCCTGATCGCAGACTGTCTCTCTGTGGACACCACCCAGTCCCGGCCTCCAAAGCAGACTGTGCAGCTCTAATCAGGTCCAACCGGGCCTCTGATAATCTATCAATATTCTCTGCTTTTACGTACGAGGTGTGTGCTGAGCACATACATGGACACTCTTGCTCACGTCCAGATGAAAGACGTGTGCATGACAAACACAGATTGACAAAGTAAAACATTGTGCTCTGTGATGCGAAGAGCCATAAATGCATAGCCATGTCTTGGGGGGGGGGGGGGCCCAGTTGAGTAGGATTTAGAGTAGTGAAGCCACAGGCTGTCCCCAGGGCAAGATGGGGTTGTTTAATGGCTTAGACACAGTCAAAGCTTAGAATGCGCTGTCCTTAATCATATCCCGTTGCCAAGCCCCTGCCATTACTGTGAATAATTGTACCGGTGATACATTGGCCGTTGAAGGGACCCAGAGTCGTTTAGCACTGATTCAAAAGTCTTACCGTTATGTTGTCAATTCCTCACCATTGCTACCTTAACGACCTGCGGCCCAGTGTTCATTTTCCAATGCTTCTCCTGGAGGACCACCTCTGTCCCTTTCTCATTACCATACATTGATCAGAGTAACAGACTCCACTTTCAGTTTCTCCGGGCTGCGGGATCCCACCACTTCAACCTGCCACCACACTGAGCTGGGATAATCAAAAGTTTAAAAAAACAACAACCTCATAACCCCAGCGAATCAAATATGAATTTTAAAGAAAGGAAAACTTCGTACATCAAAGAAAGTTGAATCAGTTCATCTGGCTACAGCAAAGAAAGCTGGATAAGTTCACCTGGATACAACGTTACACTATGCAAATTCTCAAGGATTTCTATAGTGTAATATTGTATCCTGGTGAACTGATTCAACTTCGTACATCAAAGAAAGTTGGATCAGTTTATCTGGATACAACGTTACACTACTGTAAAGTATCAGGCAAGCGACTGAGGTCACACTATGCAAATCCTCGAGGATTTGCATAGTGTGATGTATTCAGATGAACTGATTCAACTTTCTTTGATTTTTTTTTTTTGTTTTTTTGTTTTTACCTGGATTATTGAGCGCGCATAAAGACAAAACTTCTTACAGGTCCAGCGGTAATTAGCTTGAGGGCTATAGTTGGAACCTACTAGCTAGCAATCTTGTATGTTTGTCTCCTTGCTTCTCTCTGTCTCCGTCTCGCTCTCTCTCTGTCTCTCTGTGTCTCACTCCCAAGGATTGTTTTAACATCTTGTCTGCTGCCCTATGAAAGTGTGGATTCAACCAGTACCACATTTAAATCGCTATAACCCAATGGGTGTAAATTCAAACAAAGATCCCTCTCTTTACTGAGCAGTTATATCCGTCTCAGACTGCACACGACATGAATGTTTGTTCAGACCCATGTGTGACACTGGCTGGGGTGTCATCCGTGCCAGAGAGATACGGTAGGAGAGCGAGAGACCGAGGTTACTCAAATGTATGGTAACACTACATACATTTTTCATCTAACAGCGGCTGTTTTTTTTAACCTTTCCCCGGGCAGCCGCTGCAGTCGCTGCAGTGCCAGGGAGCCAGTGTCACATCCACACATCCACCGTGGCATCATTGGGAATCTGAATGAGTTGAAGTGTGCGAGCGGAAGAAGCGGGATCCTTTGGCAGGGGCGACGGGTCAGCTGCAGGGAACACATGTGTCGGTCTCTCTCGTTCTCGATTTCTCTTCCAGAAGACAACCGGGCGTGTGTGTCGTGGTGAAAGGCCATCCCTGGCAGGCTTCCCTTCGAGGGAGTTGAGCAAGAGACGGGGTCTTTATCCCCTGGGGAAATGACCGGTCCCTCCGTGCCAATTTGGTTCCTGCTGGTGCATGATGGGAAAGAAAAAAGATCCCTCCTCGCATTTCTTTTTCCTCCCTCCTCTGTGAGATGTACCCTGACCTGAATACAGATACAGAGGAATAATCCTCGCTCTGCAGAGAGGGGAAGGCATGACTTCTTGACTATTCATCATCTAAAATCCCTGGTTCACTCCTTCAAGGTGAGGTTTTGGGGGTTAGAGCGGGGGATTCGTGTGGTTCATGGCTTGTGAACCCAGCGAGAGAGTGTGAGGGAGAGAGAGGGGGAGCACTGCAAGGAGAAAGGGGGGGGAAACAAGCAAATGTGACTGCGCATTTTACAGCTGCAGCCCTAGATTCACTATCATACTGGGAATCAAAACACTTTTTAATAATTCAGGATGAATAGAGGAGAGAAATTTCTGCAGCAAGCAAGGAGGCTGAGGAAATTACGAATGGGGAAAGAATCCAGCCCTCTCCACGTACAAGTCTCCTGGTCTGGAGAAACATCTGAGCGACTGCTGCAGGGTTACACCACACAGACTACACAAACCAGGGAGAACTAAAACTCCAAGCCAACTATCGATAGAGCCGCCCATTCAAACCTGTCAAGACTACTGCGCTATGGCATTCAGGTACAGGTTGAAAGACCGAGGGGCAGACATTTTGAAACACCGTCACAGGGCGTTTTGATGGACGATGGACAAAACGGGATCGCAAGAGCAGGCGAAGAAGTGGTTGCTGAAGATGTCTGTTTCATTGCCACCGTCACATCTAATGGACTGACTGAAGTAATTCATACTTGAGAGCCCCATAATACAACTGTTCTTTGATCATGTCAGCAGTTTTGTTGCAATAACTAAATGAGCTATAATATAATACATAATAATAATACAGTTTACCGCAGCACCATATCTATCAATCTGTTCATTTCTGTCAATCGTTTTGCTGAAAAGAAAAATCGGAGCACGACTCATTAGACGAGTATTTAATAGACCGTAATAGAATTTAACTGAGACTGACATTCAAACTAGATGCTTATAAATCTGTTATCACAAAATCTCCTCACAAAATAATCCCTACATTTTTGCACAAGTAAACTAATGTTCCCTTAATCGCGTCTTGCTCTCTCTCTCGTAGGATCATCTGTATCACTGAGCTGCCGTTGCTGTATTGTCTAATGCTGGGAATTATGGTCTGTAATTCAGTCTAAAAAAAAAACACACAAACAAACATTTTACATCCATTTCTAGGCTACGGAAACACAATCAGACCCCAGGACCAAAGCGGATGTCAGGACTAAATTGCAAACAGATTTTAGGACCTGTAACCAACGTCAAAAGTAAGCTCATTTCGACTTTATAGACTGATGTTTGGATTTGAATAAGGAGTTTTCCTTCTTTTGGGCCCGAAACTGTCGTCCTCTTGTGGCTGTTTTCATTTCAGTGCGTCGCCCCCTGTGAGAACTGTCGATCCCCAGACAGACTCGTGCTGCCGGTCACCGATACCCGAGTCCAGTTTATCACATCCATGTTTGTATCCATACGTCCTGCTCTACCGGACGTATGGATGAGAGAGTTGTTAAAATGGACTTACTTGACACGAAAACCTACGGCCAATACCTGTATGGGCAGTGGAGCAAGGTGCTCCATGGCCCAGAATACATTTGGGGAACTAAGCTAAATGAGAGTTTGCACAATTATCTCAGTTCGATTTTTCAATTGCCGAGGCAGCTGTTCATCTCCCTGACAATACCTTCCTTTTAGAGTGGACTTAAATTCTAATTGAATTTTGTCACTGATGAATCCGTTCATTCGGTGCTCCCCACTTCCCTTGGCCCTGCTCCAAACATCTCCTCATGTTCTTCTGCTCCTAATTTCTTACCACTGGCAACAAGGTAGTGAGTGAGAAAAACATTTGCCAATTAGTCGGGAGCCTGTGTGCTTTTTCCGCTCTTGCTAACAATTCCAATTTACATTAATTATTCATTCTGAGGCCGCAAACACAGTCGTCCCTGCCAGCCTTGAAAGAGAAGAAGTGCTGCGGTGAGACCTGCCCGGTATAGAAACCGCTTCGTCCATATACCACCACTAACTTAGGTATCAGTCTGCCCCGTCTGTCAGGACAACAATCAGCTAGCCTCGCCTTGGTGTCGTCTTTTTTATCTTTCTTTGGACCCCCCCCCTCTTTTCTCCCCAGTTGTACCCAGCCAATCACCCCACTCTTCGAGCCGTCCCGGTTGCTGCTCAACCCCCTCTGCCGATCCGGGTAGGGCTGCAGACTACCGCACGCCTCCTCCGATACATGTGGAGTCGCCAGCCGCTTCTTTTCACCTGACAGTAAGGAGTTTCGCCAGGGGGACGTGGCACATGGAGGATCACGCTATTCCCCCTCCCCGTACCGACCAGAGGAGGTGCTAGTGCAGCGACCAGGACACATATCCTCATCCGGCTCCCCAGACACGGCCGATTGTGTCTGCAGGGACGCCCGACCAAGCCGGAGGCAACACGGGGATTCGAACCGACGATCCCGTGTCGGTAGGCAACGGACTAGACCGCCACGCCACCTGGACGCACCGCTTTGTAGTCTCGTCTGCAGCGGGACCCTTGTGTTTGTAGGGACGTCTACAATATGCATGCACGGAAGCCGTGTTGTCAGCGCTGTCGAGCGGAGGGGGGCGGTGGAGGTGGAGGTGAGGGGGCGGTGGAGGTGGAGGTGGCGGTGGAGGTGGAGGTGGCGGTGGCGTCTCGATGTCGCCGTTTGCAGCGTTTCCCTGCTGAAGGATGTTTTTGTCGTAGCCAGCGTGCACCGCCGCGGATCATATTTTATCCGTGATCGCTCCCTTCTTTGCATATGCACCAGTCAACGTTGGGGGACTGCGCTGTTGTGTTTGTTTGTGGGTCAAGTCCAGCATGTGAATCTACATATGCATGAACCCTGCCGGTCTGGCTGCGGTCCGGGCGAGGAGGCAGCGGATCAGAACAGAGCAGAACACAGTTGCCTATTGTTTGTTCTCTTATCTTGCTTTCAAGACGGCGATGTTTGTTATGACTGGAGAGGAGCCGCAGCCGCTGGAGTGTTTGCAGTGCCGCGAGGGCCGGCCGTGCCGAGCCGCCGGGTCACAGGACTGATGCTTAGAGGTCGCGACCTTTATGTTCAGACATATTCTCTTGGGGATTGTGCTTTCTCTATCAAGCTTGACTAAAGCAAACATGCCCCCAAATAGACACACAGACACACACATGCCAGCGTGCACTCGAGTGCTCTCCCCTCCTCTCCCTCCTTCCCCTCCTTCCCCTCCTCCCCCTCCTCCCCCTCCTTCCCCTCCTTCCCCTCCTTCCCCCTCCCTCTCCCTCCTTCCCCTCCTTCCCCTCCTTCCCCTCTTATGTGCTCGGTCTCTCTCTCCACACACCACACACACACACACACACACACACACACACACACACACACACACACACACACACGCCTACGTGCACTCAGAATTGCTCTCTGACTTTCCC
>NC_079217.1:6441574-6446554 GCF_029633865.1 Lampris incognitus
CGTGCACTCAGAAGTGCTCTCTCTCTCTCTCTCTATGTTGCACTCTCTCTCTCTCTCTCTCTCTCTATGTTGCACTCTCTCTGTCTCTCTCTATGTGCGCTCTCTCTCTCTCTCTCTCTCTGTCGCTCTCTCTCTATGTTGCACTCTCTCTGTCTCTCTCTCTCTATGTTGCACTCTCTCTGTCTCTCTCTATGTTGCGCTCTCTCTCTCTCTCTCTCTCTCTCTCTCTCTATGTTGCACTCTCTCTGTCTCTCTCTCTCTATGTTGCACTCTCTCTCTCTCTCTCTCTCTCTATGTTGCACTCTCTCTGTCTCTCTCTATGTTGCACTCTCTCTGTCTCTCTCTATGTTGCGCTCTCTCTCTCTCTCTCTCTATGTTGCACTCTCTCTCTCTCTCTCTATGTTGCGCTCTCTCTCTCTCTCTCTCTCTATGTTGCACTCTCTCTGTCTCTCTCTATGTTGCGCTCTCTCTCTCTCTCTCTCTCTCTCTCTCTATGTTGCGCTCTCTCTCTCTCTCTCTATGTTGCGCTCTCTCTCTCTCTCTCTCTATGTTGCACTCTCTCTGTCTCTCTCTCTCTATGTTGCGCTCTCTCTCTCTCTCTCTCTATGTTGCACTCTCTCTGTCTCTCTCTCTCTCTGTCGCTCTATTTCTCTCTCACTCCACACACACACACACACACACACACACACACACACACACACACACGCCTACGTGCACTCAGAAGTGCTCTCTCTCTCTCTCTCTTTCACTTTCCCCCCTTATGCTCTCTGTCTCTCTCTCTCTCTGTCTCTCTCTCTCTCTCTCTGTCTCTCTCTCACCACACACAGCATCCCTAGCTGTAGCTCATTAATCGTAAACCAGAGAAGAGAGCTGGAATAAAACCCAGCAGGGTGGAGCTGTCTGCAGGCTTTGGGGAGGAGGCACAACACGCGACAGATGTTACATATATACTTGTTGCTTATCAGAAGCGTAGGGGGCTTAATTTGTGCTCAGAAACACAGGAAAATATCCTTGCTCAAAATGTTAAAAAAAACAAAAAAACAACAGTTTCAGTCAAAAGAAAATGAAAAGATTCACAAGAGAATTTGTTAGACGCAAATTGGCCAAATCGGAAACGGGGCTTTTGTGTCTCCGTTTTTAGATTTCTTTAATTACGGGATTGGATTTGTAGCCTCTTGTAGTTTTATTTGTTGTGGCACCATTCAGAAAGTCTGCACGGATGTGGATCACAGACCGAGGGGAAAGCCGATACTTGAAAGCCGCTATATAAAAACCCGGCATTTGAGCTTTCTCTTTTTTCTTTTTCTCCTTTTTAGCCCATGTTTTTTTCATACTCGACCATTCTTCAGACGAGTAATGACTTTTTTCTGGGGGGGGGGTTAGTCCTGTTTTTCTTTTTTGCAAATGAAAGTTATGTAAACTCTAATTCTGACATATCGAGACACAGACTGTGTTCTACTTTAACTAAATCGTATTTATTTGGGTGGCGACCCCCCCCCTCCCCATGTGTACATTCATTCATCTGTTGAATCTCACATCATCAGCCAGTGGCGGCTGCTGCTAAAAGGTTTTTTTTTGGGGGGGGCAGTTTACCTTGGTGCAGCACACCTGACAGCTGCTTTAATGTCCACACAGTCACAGAGTTGTTAAGAAGGACAACATAGCCTATAGATTTTATCAGGGTTCGTAGACGGTGGATGATTGACAGTTGACATGAGGCGTGGTGGTGGGTGTGAACATGATTGACAGCCAGGAGAATTGTCCAGTCACATTAGATCAAAAAACATTAAAACAATACCAATTCACTGCCAATAAAAGTGGGAGTGTCTGGGGCACCACAGAACTGCGCCCCCTGGAAAACCTGAAGAAACTAATCAGACAGCAGCCTCAGGTCCCCTGCTCGCCACAAGTTCGAGGGCTTACATGAGGTATGGTTTGGCCGGCGCCCCTCACCCAGGAAGTATATGTATTCAGACAGAAACCAACCAAACACCATTTGGAACCAGTATTTAATGGCTGCTGACAGGCGCTCACAGACTGAAAAACACTTATATTTCATAATTATTTGCATTATTATATTGCATTATAAGGACGTAGGTTCGAACCCTGGGGTTGTCCAACCTTGGGGGGGGGGGTCATCCCAGGTCATGCTCTGTGTGGAGTTTGCATGTTCTCCCCGTGTCTGCGGTGGGTTTTCTCCGGGTGCCTCGGTTTCCCCCACCATCAAAAAGACATGCATGTTAGGGTTAACACTCCTCTCTGTGCCCCTGAGCAAGGCATGGCAAGACGGAACTGGAGTTGGTCCCCGGGCGCCGCGCGGCGGGCGCCCAGCGCTCCTGGCTACACAGCTAGGATGGGTTAAATGCAGAGGGAGAATTTCCCCACGGGGATCAATAAAGTAGCAGAAATTAAAGTTAAATAGAATAAATTAAACAAGTAAACTATATTTCACATGTTGAAGAAGATTTTCATCTCTTGATGCTTGAAGGGGGCGGCGCCCCGGCGCCCTGCACTGGCCAGCCGCCACTGATTCATCACCATGTCAACTCCAATTTATGTCGACCTTATCTTGGTTTTGTTCACCTTATCTATCCCGCCAAGAACACACCATCTTCTGCTGCCTATTACGAGACAGGATTTGTGGAAACGCGGGCGTGGCGCGGTCTGGCAAGCGGCACCGAGGCGGCAGCGCTGCTGAGGGGCGGCTCCTATCACGGCTTGCCATCTCATCTCAGTCATAACACGCTTTCCACACGGAGGATAAGCTGACCTCTGTGTTGCGCCGTGGATGGGTGTGAAAAGCACTGTAAATACATATTGCGGTGTAAACACACAGCTGCGGCGCCTCCTCCGAGCCGAGCGAGACACGAGCAGAAACAGTCAATAAGCACAGCACAGCCCGCTGAGCTGTCACATCGGGAAGAATAACGCTGCCCTCAGAGCCGCACACCTTTTACTGTTGTGGGCCTTTTCTTTTTTAACTTTCTTTCAAAATGGAGTTGGAAGTTTTGAAGAGTTGGAGATGCCAAGGTTTTCACTGGGAGTGACGAAGAAGGACGGGATCGGCAACGAGGGGCGTCCGGGTAGCGTGGCGGTCTGTTCCGTTGCCTAGCAACACAGAGGTCGTCGGTTCGAGTCCCTGGGCGTCCCTACGGACAGAATTGGCCGTGTCTGCGGGTGGGAAGCCTGGTGTAGGTATGTGTCCTGGTCGCTGCACTAGCACCTCCTCTGGTCAGTCAGGGTGCTTGTTGGGGGGGGCGGACAAGGGGGAATAGCGTGATCCTCTCACGCGCTACGCCCCCCTGGCGAAACTCCTCACTGTCAGGTGAAAAGAAGCAGCTGGCGACTCCACATGTATTGGAGGAGGCATGTGGTAGTCTGCAGCACCTCCCCGGGATCGGCAGAGGGGGTGGAGCAGAGACCGGGACGGCTCAGAAAATAGGGTAATTGGCCAAGTACAATAAGGGACAAAAGGGGGGAATCAAAAAAAAAAGGATTAGGAAGGAGTATATTAGAGGGACAGCTCAGGTTGGACGGTTTGGAGACAAAGCAAGAGAGACAAGATGGAGATGGTTTGGACATGTGTGGAGGAGAGATGCTGGGTATATTGGGAGAAGGATGCTGAATATGGAGCTGCCAGGGAAGAGGAGAAGAGGAAGGCCAAAGAGGAGGTTTATGGATGTGGTGAGGGAGGACATGCAGGTGGCTGGTGTGACAGAGGAAGATGCAGAGGACAGGAAGAGATGGAAACTGATGATCCGCTGTGGCGCCCCCTAACGGGAGCAGCCGAAAGTAGTAGTAGTAGTTTTTGTTTCAAAATTGAGACAAGTTAAGACTTTTTGCAACTTGGGTCTTATTTTCGTAGGTTTTGCCATCATGCATATTGGTTATGATATGAGTTTATAATAATGATAGTAAAAATTATTAATAATAATAATAACGGATTACATTTATGTAGCGCTTTATCTTGACACCCAAAGTGCTTCACAGTGAAGGGGGGAAACTCACCTCACGATGCAGCCAAGAAGCACATCTGCATGAGCCCGGCGTGGAGCAGCAGAACCAGTTATAGTGACATGTTGGTATGGCTGCCGGCAAAGGTGGTCGCCCCTGACAGACCACCCGGCCAGTGCAACTGAGAGGTCATGGATGAGGGCAAATCATGGAAGCAGTCTAACTGAAGCGCAGCAGGTTTAGGGTTTAGGACTACTCGTGGTAACATGAGGCGACGTTGTAGAGCTGTGTCCAGCCGTGGCTCTGTGTCCACCATCTGTGAACTGAAGCTGGTGAGTAAGATGATAACCGACATGGACAACGGCAAAAACTATGAAAATAAGACCCAAGTTGTAAGAAAATGGAAGTGTCCTTTAAAAGGTCCCGTGAAATGGTGTTTGGAGCCCTGCAAACTGTGAGGGGCGGGAGTTTGACTTGACTGACGGCCAATAGCAGTGTGCTGTATTGAGACGGATGTGGACGTTCGTGTGCCGTTGGCTAGTTTGGGTTTGGTGGTAGGGGATCACTCGTCTCCTCTCAGTCCCGTTCCCAATGCGTTGGACGGTTTTGTTAGCGCACGCCCACAAGTTACTAAATAATGATTGCATTTGCCAGGAAGAGAAGAAAAAAAACATTATTCTTGAACCCCCCCCCCTCAAATAAATAAATAAATAACATTTTGTGGGTTCCCAGAGCGTGACGTTCAATAGATTAAGTGCGGCGAAGAGAGTTAACAAGAATGAAAATACATTTTTTGATTTCGTGCGAGCTTTAATGGTGACGGGAGCGGGCGAGAAGTGTTTGCAGCTGATAAGCGGGACGTGTACGAGCTTAGGAGGACAATACAGGGATACAACAACAACAGAGGGAGATAAAAGGAGAGAGAGAGAGAGTAGACGAGTGGAGGCACACCTGCACCCGGATCACCCCGGCTGCTCCCACGCAGCGCTGAGAGCTTTTTCCCACCAGCGGGGTAACCGGGCCGTC